>NW_028173840.1:37500-74826 GCF_963971535.1 Notolepis coatsorum | reverse complement strand
CCTCCGATACATCATGTGGAGTCAGCCAGCCACTTCTTTTCACCTGACAGCGAGGACTCTCACCGGGGGAGTGTGACGCGTGGGAGGATCACACCTCTCCCCCAGATCACTTCCCTGCTGAACAGGCGCCCCCGACCGGCCAGTAGGAGTCGCTGTTTACAACGACCAGGATACATACCCCACCGGCCTTCCCACCCGCTAACACTGCCAATTGTGTTAGTAGGGACGACTGACCAAGACGGAGGTACCGCTGACAGCTGGATTCGATCCCAGAGTCTCTGCGGTGGTAGGCGAGCGCTTAGTCCGTTGCGCTACCCAGCCGCCCGGGTTTAGTAAGTTATTATACTGTGAATTTCTCCAAACCTGAAGTGTGGCCAGCGATAGCAGCCCCTCCCCCTATACCCACTCAACTCCAACCCACACATCAGACAAAAACTAAAAAAAAAAAAAAAACAGAGTGCAATACCAAGAAGGCCTAGAGGCCGCTGGGAATTTAGCATATTTTTAACCTGGATCCTCAACTATTTTCAATTGTATTAGGCTCAACTCGAGGACAGCTGAATAAATAGTTGAGATAAGTGTCTGCAGGAGGGGGGGGGGGGGGGGGGGGGGGGGGGTGAAGAGGCAGAACGCTCGAGACACTGTTTTTTTTAGTTTTATGTCAACACAACAATGGGATTCAGGTTGAAAATCCTCTAAATTCCCCTTTCATTCCCCCAGTAAGCATCGAGTCATCATGTTTATGACAAGAGAGGCTAACTGGAGATCAGTGCGCCGCCTCTGGCTGTTTTCTCGTCAGTACCTGGAGACGTGCTGGTGGATGCAGTCGAAGCTGGCCTGGGGCTGGTCCTTGCTGTCGCTGGACAGGTAGAAGGAGAAGATCCTCGGGGTGGCCGGAGACTCTGGAGCAGGAGCTGGTATCTTAATGTACTGTAGAGGGAAACCAACACGGCACGTTAAACTAGGATCGGTCAGTACAACACACATAAACCGTTTGTACAGTACCATGACTGCCTACATTTTTTGTATGGTGAACATAGTGGGATTTAGGGATGGGGGCGATTCTTGCTAAAATATGAATCACGATTTTTCTCTTTAAGAATTGAGATCACGATTCTTATTTTTTCAATAAAATCATTTAAAAAGTAAAGTAAATAGTAAAAAAAAAATAATAATAATAATAAATATATATTTCTTTAATAAAAAGAAATCGTCATAACTTAGAAATGAGATTGCATAGGTCTATGAATCGAGATGGAGATTTCTTTTTGATTAATTGCCCAGCCCTAGTGGGAATGGAACCCCATAACCCTGGCAGTGTTAGTGCCTTGCTCTAGCCATTGAGCTACACAATAGGGCTGGGAGGTATGAAGGTATAGAAATCATGGATCCATGCAAAGGTATGGATTTTTATTATACGGTTGTCCATGATATACATATATATATACCATAAGAAAATATACTGTATATCTTTAAGTTAATAAATTAAAAATGTACCCTTTTGAATGAAATAGCACTGTGAGACAAAAGACACATAAAAAAAAATTAAAAAAATTAAATCATGTTGTAATTTGTACTGGAAAACTAAAACACAAAACTAAGTGTAAATATTGTGATAGGATATTTTGGTCAGCTAAACAGGGAATGGAACCACTAACCCTGGCAGTGTTAGTGCCTTGCTCTACCCATGGAGCTACGCAGGGAATGGAACCCCTAACCGCAGCTAAACAAGATTAGATATCTTGACACATACAGTACGTCCCATGACAGCACAAAGTCATACATGTGCTGTATGTGTAGTTTCACACACACACACACACACACACACACACACACACACACACACACACACACACACACACACACACACACACACACACACACACACACACACACACACACACACACACACACACACACACACACACACACACACACACACACACACACACACACACACACACACACACACACACACACACACACACACCAGTATTACAGCATGGCCAACACTTCACCCCCCCCCCCCCCCCCCCCCCCCCCCCCCCCCCCCCCCAAGGCCAGAAAACCTGTCAGCAGTTGCTCGTCAGTAAGAGTGACGCAGCGCCACATGCATTTTTTTTATCAGATTTTTAACTGTCAACTTTATCATATGGCAAAGCAATTATCTAGTCAGCAGAATTCGAGCAGGAAGAGCTCTATCTTGCGTCTTATAAAGTCAGGAACGCAGGGAGCTCTCAGAGGGTCATGGCTGTTGTAATCAGCATGAAGAATATTGAAAAAGGGAGCTGTGTTTCTGTGTTCGAGCCTCCTCTCTACCACGCTCTCCACTTTGTTTTCACAGCCTGCTGCATTTCAACTCTGCCGAAGGAGCGAACACGCACACTACCCTGCCTAAACACACACACACAACCCTGCCTAAACACGCACACACAACCCTCCCTAAACACACACACTACCCTGCCTAAACATACGCACACAACCCTGCCTACAACCCTCCCTAAACACACGCACACAACAACCCTCCCTGAACACACGCACACACAACCCTGCCTAAACACAGGCACACAACCCTCCCTGAACACACGCACACAACCCTCCCTAAACACACGCACACAACCCTCCCTAAACACACGCACAAAACCCTCCTAAACACACACACACAACCCTCCCTAAACACACGCACACAACCCTCCCTAAACACATGCACACAACCCTCCCTAAACACACGCACACAACCCTCCCTAAACACACGCACACAACCCTCCCTAAACACACGCACACAACCCTCCCTGAACACACGCACACACAACCCTTGTTAAACACACGCACACAACCCTCCCTAAACACACGTACACGCGATGTGTGTATGCACAAACACAACTGCTTCCAACACACACACACACACATACACAGGGGTGTGTGTTTGTGCTGTGCCTCTGTGCAGCGCTGTCTGCAACCTTAAATAAATCTCCCTGAGTAAACAGTGTTTTTAAGAGAGTTCTCCTCAGAGGCCCTGAGATGCCCTGGCAGACACACCGGAGCACAGCAGAGCTCCAAGCGGCAACCTCCTGGGCAGAGAGGCAGGCAGGCAGTCACACACTGTATATATACACACACACACACGCACACATGCACGCGCGCACACACAAGTTTAGTTTAGCTTATAGTTTTGAGTTTTTCCATTTGTTTTTATTTAGCGCTTTTGTATTTTGCTCCCATATCCCCAATTTAGTTGTTATGCCAATTATCTTCCTGGTCGTTGCGCTGCCTTACTGTCGGTCTGGGGAGGGTGTAGACTACCACATGCTGGCTGCCCTACTGTCAGTCAGGGGAGGGTGTAGACTACCACATGCTGCCCTACTGTCAGTCAGGGGAGGGTGTAGACTACCACATGCTGCCCTACTGTCAGTCAGGGGAGGGTGTAGACTACCACATGCTGCCCTACTGTCTAGTGTGCCTCAACAATATTCCATGCATCGTAATTTTTTTTCTCATAATCAGGTATTTTTAATGATAATTTTTACATTATTACATCATTATTGTTATTGTTATTATTAACAATATTATTATGATGGTTGTATCAACCCTAAATCTGAGTTGGGGGGGGGGGGGGGTGCAATGCAGACAAACAGCTGCATACAGTGCGACCATTTCACTCACATTTTTGCCCATTCATTTTTGGACACATCACACACCATCAGTGTGTGTACTGTACGTGTGCTGTCATAGCTCCACCTACAGGCCTAATGGAGAACACCAGGAGAACACCAGGATGTGAATGGAGGGTGGATGTGAGGTATATCGTGTAAATAAGTTTTGATTGATCGCAAGACTACACTGTAAAAATATTTATAATAATAAGTTACCAGAACTTAAAAATATTGAGTTCAGTTACTGTGCATTAAGGTTTTCAGTTTTCAATCCATAATAAGTTAACAGAAAAATAAGTACACAACCACATTATTTCAACCTAATAAAACTATGTTTATTGTCATTGTTTTAAGAACACAAGTTGACTTGGTAATACTCACATTTTGAGTAAAAAATGGCTTTTAACATGTGCAATGTTCAATGAAATAGAAAAATAAATAATAAAATGTGTTGATTAATCCCACTGGTCACAATGGTGACCGTAATAATGTTTTTGTTATAAGGCTCTGCAAATGTTACTGAATGTTGTAGCAATGTATTTCCAGCTAAATTGAAATAATAAACAAATAAAGGGTCTCAATTAAATATGTGGTAGTAAAAATAACCTGTGGGAGGATTTCAACAAGATAAATGCGACAACAGTGCAAAATATTTCACTATAATATTTCAAAGCAAAGCAAAAAAAAAAAAAAAAAATGTATGCTGCCCCCTGTGCCTATGAAAATGCCCCTGCGTGCCTATGCAGGCACGCGTGCCTAGGGTTGCCTACCCCTGGTGTAGACTATCATATGCACACTACCCTCCCTAAACACACGCACACTACCCTCCCTGAACACACGCACACTACCCTCCCTAAACACACACACACTACCCTCCCTAAACACACACACACTACCCTCCCTAAACACACGCACACAACTCTCACTGAACACACGCACACAACCCTCCCTAAACACACGCACACAACCCTCCCTAAACACACACACACAACCCTCCCTGAACACACGCACACTACCCTCCCTAAACACACGTACACAACCCTCCCTAAACACACGCACACTACCCTCCCTAAACACACGCACACAACCCTCCCTAAACACACGCACACTACCCTCCCTAAACACACGTACACAACCCTGCCTAAACACACGTACACAACTCTCACTGAACACACGCACACAACCCTCCCTAAACACACGCACACAACCCTCCCTAAACACACACACACAACCCTCCCTGAACACATGCACACTACCCTCCCTAAACACACGTACACAACCCTCCCTAAACACACGCACACTACCCTCCCTAAACACACGTACACTACCCTCCCTAAACACACGCACACTACCCTCCCTAAACACACGTACACAACCCTCCCTAAACACACGCACACTACCCTCCCTAAACACACGCACACTACCCTCCCTAAACACACGCACACTAGTACCCTCCCTAAACACACGTACACAACCCTCCCTAAACACACGCACACTACCCTCCCTAAACACACGCACACAACCCTGCCTAAACACACGCACACAACCCTTGCTATACACAAACCTCCCTAAACACACGTACACACGATGTGTGTATGCACAAACTAGGGATGCACGATATTGATTTTTTGACACCGATACCGATAACTTTATGCTCCTCAAGCCGATACCGATATTTATTGTATTATAATATTTTTTTTAACTGTATATATATATATTTTTTTTTTTATATCAAAAACAAATTTTTTTTGAGTATTTATAAGCTCCGACGTCATCGGTACTGCCATCGGTACTCGAGAAATTATGGAGGTTTTTTTTGAGGAATTTAAACGTCGCAAACTAATCTTGTTGGCAGTTGTCTGCCTCTGTGTCTGCCTGCGCGGGGAGCTCTGTGCTCTCTGCCTGCTGTGCTCTCCTCTCTTCCCCTCCCTCCCACACACACACACACACACCCACACACACACAGACACGGCAGCGCAGTACAGACAGCTCTGCTCTCATAA
Source organism: Notolepis coatsorum (assembly GCF_963971535.1). NCBI lineage: Eukaryota > Metazoa > Chordata > Actinopteri > Aulopiformes > Paralepididae > Notolepis > Notolepis coatsorum. The sequence goes on along the minus strand of NW_028173840.1, from coordinate 69,170 downwards.
TGGCGGACAGAACGAAATGTTCAAAAGTCTGGGTCTATTTTACTAAAGTCGATGCTGACAACGCTCGTTGCAACAAGACATTTGCCAGTAATGTATAAGCGCTGGTACTTGTCAATGTGGCTGGCGGGGAGATAACGTTAGCTCCGAGTAGAGTAATGGCTGACAATCCGGAGGTAAATAAACGAACGAGAGCTTCTGATTGGTGGTAAGAAGAAGAGGTGGGTGCAAGCCGTGGGACGTAATTGGCAGATCGACTGTCTGTCTCCGAATGTAACGTGACTACGTCACAGCCAAGAAAGAGAGCGCTGGATTTGTGAAAAACTCCCTGTTCCTAAACCACACGCTATCAGTTTTACCACAGTACTGGCAAAACGGGAGGAGGCTATAATAAAAACAAGCGCCCTTCATCCAAATCCACCCACACCGGATTTCTTTTAACCAAAAAATGTATTATATGTTATCGGAGCTATCAATAACGTTATCGAGTTTATCGGGATGACGTCATAATTGCTGATATCGGCCCGATAATTATCGTGCATCCCTAGCACAAACACAACTGCTTCCAACACACACACACACACACATACACAGGGGTGTGTGTTTGTGCTGTGCCTCTGTGCAGCGCTGTCTGCAACCTTAAATAAATCTCCCTGAGTAAACAGTGTTTTTAAGAGAGTTCTCCTCAGAGGCCCTGAGATGCCCTGGCAGACACACCGGAGCACAGCAGAGCTCCAAGCTGCAACCTCCTGGGCAGAGAGGCAGGCAAGCAGTCACACACTGTATATATATACACACACACACACGCACACATGCACGCGCGCACACACACGTTTAGTTTAGCTTATAGTTTTGAGTTTTTCCATTGTTTTTATTTAACGCTTTTGTATTTTGCTCCTATATCCCCAATTTAGTTGTTATGCCAATTATCTTCCTGGTCGTTGCGCTGCCTTACTGTCGGTCTGGGGAGGGTGTAGACTACCACATGCTGGCTGCCCTACTGTCAGTCAGGGGAGGGTGTAGACCACCACATGCTGCCCTACTGTCAGTCTGGGGAGGGTGTAGACTACCACATGCTGGCTGCCCTATTGTCAGTCAGGGGAGGGTGTAGACTATCACATGCTGCCCTATTGTCAGTCAGGGGAGGGTGTAGACTATCACATGCTGCCCTATTGTCAGTCAGGGGAGGGTGTAGACTATCACATGCTGCCCTACTGTCAGTCAGGGGAGGGTGTAGACTACCACATGCTGCCCTACTGTCAGTCTGGGGAGGGTGTAGACTACAGTACCACATGCTGCCGTACTGTCAGTCTGGGGAGGGTGTAGAGACTACCACATGCTGCCCTACTGTCAGTCTGGGGAGGGTGTGTAGAGACTACCACATGCTGCCCTACTGTCAGTCTGGGGAGGGTGTAGACTACCACATGCTGCCCTACTGTTAGTCTGGGTAGGGTGTAGACTATCACATGCCTCCTCTGTGGAGTTGGCAGCTGAATTCTGTGAATACATTTTGAAGTTATGGACTCTGCATTTTATCCAAATCGCTTTAGAACGTATACCCAACATTCACCCATTCACTCACATTCAGATACCAATGTATCTGGCAACCATGCAAGGAGCAGTTAGAGGTCAAGTGTCTTGCTCAAGGACACTTCGACCCACTGCCGGGAGGAGCTGGGAACCTTCGGATTACCAGACGAGCCCTCTACCTCCTGAGCCACGGTCCCCTTCGCACACTCCATGCCAAATGTCAGCCAGAATTGTTGCCACTAGAGGACATGTGTCAAACTCGAGGCCCGTGGGCCAAATCCAGACCGCTTGGCATTTTCCTTCTGGCCCCCAGACTGAACTCGCCTAACAGTTATTTGTGGCCGCTGCCTCTCCAAAAGGCACAATTCAACTGGCCTGTGATGGAAATCAAGCGCACCTCAATCTCACTGGGCGGCAATACAAATGTCCTGACTTTTCAAGCAAACGCACAGAGTGTTATTGGCACCTGCCTCGTGTTTGTATTGAATAAAAATTAAAGCTGTCAAAGTTAACGCGGTATTAACGCGTTATCGCCCGATTCTATTAACGCCACAATTTTTTTTAACTCACGATTAACTAAAAACAAAAACTATTTTTTTTTTTACTAGACTTCACTCAGGTGTATTATTGATGCTCTCATTGATACTATGTTTGTTTCTGAAGTGTGTGTGTGTGTGTGTGTGTGTGTGTGTGTGTGTGTGTGTGTGTGTGTGTGTGTGTGTGTGTGTGTTAGGGCTGGACGGTATGGTCTAAAATGTATATCACGGTATAATTTGAAGCATAGACGGTAACGGTATATATCACGGTATATTAACTTATCTTAAAATGTCTATATAAATGCTTCTGAAGGGGTAAAACACTGGTATGGCAGCTGTTATTCTGTTACAGCTGCTGAGCTATACTATAGCTAATGTCCATCAATATCTTCCTTTTTAATTAAATAGGTTCAAGAATCGAATCAGGATTGTTAGCAGAGAGAGGGAGAGAGAGGGAGGGAGGGGGCTGCTAGTGTAGCCAGCTACCGTTAGCTTGCCGAGGCTCCAGCACATCGACAAGCTGCTGGAGCCAGCTAACGTTAGCTTGCCGAGGCTACCAGCACGTCGACAAGCTGCTGGAGCAAGCTAACGTTAGCTTGCCGAGGCTCCAGCACATCGACAAGCTGCTGGAGCAAGCTAACGTTAGCTTGCCGAGGCTCCAGCACATCGACAAGCTGCTGGAGCAAGCTAACGTTAGCTTGCCGAGGCTCCAGCACATCGACAAGCTGCTGGAGCAAGCTAACGTTAGCTTGCCGAGGCTCCAGCACATCGACAAGCTGCTGGAGCAAGCTAACGTTAGCTTGCCGAGGCTCCAGCACATCGACAAGCTGCTGGAGCAAGCTAACGTTAGCTTGCCGAGGCTACCAGCACATCGACAGTTAACATTACATAAGGTTTTAGCGCGACGTGTGCATTCCAGAATGGCGAGCATGCAAAGCATGTTAGACCATTGGACTCGTGGCAGAGTTTACATTACACATAGAAACTGCACGACTCGCGAGAGAAGTCACACAGCTGTGTGCAACGCAGGGCTGAGGAGCTAGTTCGCTAATGACAATTGCGTGTTGACACGCCCACTACGCGAAGCCTCTGTGCTCCTAAATAACTTTTTCCAGTTCGCACATATCCATTATCTATAACTAATTCTATCTATTTTTAGGGGCAAATACGAGTGAAATAGTCGCGCTGTGGTTACATGACGTCATTGCTATTTTAGAGCTGCTCTACCGGTTACAAGGTATAGTCAAAATCCATACCGTAGAGCAAATTGATACCGTTTATACCGTATACCGTTTATACCGTCCACCCCTAGTGTGTGTGTGTGTGTGTGTGTGAGATATATAGAGAGAGAGGGGGGTGAGAGAGATGAGGAAGTGGCAAGAGAGAAAGAGAGCTGGGAGAGTGTGTGTGTGAGAGAGAGATGGGGGGGGTGTGTGATTACTCAGCCCTTGTGTGGGTGAATGTATCAAGTTCCTAACGTTTTCTTTCCCCTAATATTTCATGCACACTTTATTCATGGTTTTAAATTATTATTTTCTTTTAAGTTATTTTGTGCATCACTCTGTTTTGAATTTGATGCAAATTTGCAATGCATGAGGGTCAACCTTTTGTGTTAAATGGCTGCATAAAGCAAGCATTTGTTGACTCGCATGTTGATAAGAGTATTAAAACTTGGAACTTGAAAAAGATCCGTTTAAGGTAGACAAAAAAAATGCGATTAATTTGCGATTAATCGCGAGTTAACTATGGACAATCATGCGATTAATCGAGTTAAATATTTTAATCGATTGACAGCACTAATAAAAATACATCAACCCTGATTCTGCGGACCATTGGAGGAAGGACCCAATATTTAGCCTTCAGTTGTAGTTCAGTTCAAGTGTATTTACTTTCACTTTTAAAAGCTCGTCAGTCATCCGTTTTCACTCGACTCAAGCTGTGGTATTATTATCAAGTGGCTAATTCATCATACTCTGAAATAGAATACGTGGAAATTATTGGTTTTGCGCAAGATAAGTGAAAGCTACGGTAGAAAGAGATGCTGAGGTGAGAGATCAGCTTAACCTGGAATTGCTAATCTGACAAACTATTGTGGGTGAATAACTAATATTAGGTATTATTAGCTTGCAAATTCATCATTATTTTTATACATTTCATTTCACGTCAAATGTATATACTTTTTCTCTGGACTCTTTTCGTATCACAAACAGTACTGTATTTGCAAATCTGGTATGTCATAAATGTATAGATGTAGCAGTACTGTCTATCTGTATGTCATATATGTCATATATGTTACGATGAATTGAAAATGGGGGACCCTGATGTAAACAAGGCGAAAGCCTTTCTCTGGTCTGCATCCCCTTAACAATTGTATGTATTGAGCTGTACTGTACTGTACCCATTCTGCAATCTGTTAATAAAGTTTTCAATCAATCAATCAATCACATACCTACTCTGTGAAAATTATTGTTTTGTACTAAACCAGTGAAAGCAAGGTGAGAGATGTTTTGTTGTGTATTCTACTTTGTTCTCCAATAGTCCAGGACCAGTTTAGCCTACAATTGCTAATCTTACAAACTCTTGTGGGTGAATAATTAATTGAATCCTAATATATGTAATTAAAATCTGTAGAAAATATATCTATAATAAGCCAATTATCCATAAATGATAGACAGCCAACATTGTATTCATTGAGATGCCAAATGAACAGAAGTGCATTTACAACACATTGAGCTGGTATGCACAAATTGAATAGATAAACAAAATGACCAATTAAGCAAGTGACATGAGGAAAATGCACCTTTTTTAGGTATTATTATGTGTCCGGCAACAAAATCATCTGTATTTTAAATGTCTGAACCCTGGGTTGTTTGACACCCTGCGCCAGAGGGTGGGGAGCTTTTGTGGACCAATTGGCCAACCGATTTATATCTTTAATACCGAGACATGTATGAGTTTGGAATTACTAGAGAACTTATTGTATGTTTGGCTGTGGTGCACCTACACTCCCACCACCTTTACCATACAAACCTTTTTTTCATTTCTTGGATTTGTGTCAACTGTCAAGATTATAAAACAATATTAAAGTGTTGGTAACTAGTTAGTTATTGTAGCGGTAATTTTTCCTTCTCAAAACTACCCGGTGCAGGTTTAAGTCCACAGATCAGACTAACTGTACGTTTGAGAGAGGGAGAACGATATGGAGAGTGTGTGTGTGAGAGAGATTGAGTGGGAGGACAGAGAGAAAGAGAGAGAGGATTGGAGAGACAAAGAAAAATAGAGGTAGAGAGAGGCAGAGGGAGAGATGGAGAGAGAGACACACACTAGCATAACCTAATAAAAATCCTTACAGTTAATAATGGTGGAAGAGAGCGATATAAACCATTCATCCAGTACAGCCGTCTCCAGTGTCTAGATTTACCCAGCCTGTCTGGAGCTTATTATGGGCCAAATTACCATGTTCATCGAAGATGCAGTTTAGCATCCATAGCAACAAAAAGAAATGTCTAAAATGTACAAGATTTGTGATCATTTTTAATCAAGAGAAAACCTTCTAAAGTAGAATCAGGAATATTTAATCATTGGAATTGAGAGGGTAGTTATTACACACACTAGCTAGAGCACTAATTATTACAATAAAATATACTTCTCTCTTCCACTTCACTGTGACGATGGCACCGTTGTCAGATCAGCCTCTTAGGCTGGCGTGACGACAGGTCAACAAAGACTGACTTCATTCTCTTATCAGGCCACTGCACATGGCTTTCTCTGGAGGAACTTACACAAACACCATCTATGCTCCAGTTAAGATAACACTGAACATCTTACTGTGCAAGCCTGCTGGTGTAGCTGCACAGGTGCCTCGCTTGCTGCGGTATCTGATCAACTCTGGTCACACTTTTCAACATGTCCAGTTCTCCTTCCTTACAGTGAGATTTCTATCAGGGGGTTTTGGGTCAGGTGGGGGGGGGGGGGGGGGGGGGGGGTCAAAATTTCTGTTAGACTTGCTTAACTCATTCAGCGCCAGGGATCAGCCGGGTCCCGTTGCAGCTATGCCACGCTTTAAAGATAGGAGTGTGTCACCTTGTTTGTAGAGCTATATCTATATTCTATATTATAGCTATGGAGACAATACTACAGTCATTTGACACTGACTTTCTTCAGTCCAAGATGCAAAAAAGAGAAAATGTTTGCATTAGGGGTGGACGGTATAAACGGTATAAACGGTATGAATTTGCTCTACGGTATGGATTTTGACTATACCGTGTAACCGGTAGGGCAGCTCTAAAATAGCAATGACGTCATGTAACCACAGCGCGACTATTTCAATCGCATTTGCCCCTAAAAATAGATCGAATTAGTCATAGATAATAGATATGTGCAAACTGGAAAAAGTTATTTAGGAGGCTTCGCGCAGTGGGCGCACTGGGCGTGTCAACACGCAATTGTCATTTCATAATAAACACATATCACCGCGGCGCACAGCAAGTTTCAATTTCAGTTCCTGGCATTTTTAACCAGTGGAGAAAGGTAAGAGATCTTACCTATCGTTTTTCTTATATGAATTATTCTACGTTAATAAAACATACCTGGTGATCAACTACAGTTTGCTGTAAACATTATGATATGTGTGTAGTGTTATGATAACGACGGGAGGACGGCTGCAGCAGTGGATTTGCGAAATGCCGCAGAGCCAGTGGCTCTTTCAGGTCTGGTCACAGAGGCCGCTCAAACAGCGCCCCCCCCCCCCCCCCCCCCCCCCCCCCCCCCCCCCCCCCCCCCCCCCCCCCTCCAAACGGCTGAACGACCTGAAAGAGCCACTGGCTCTGCGGCTCTGCAGCTACATATGCTTCTAGCAAAATCCAGCCCCGCTGTTTGCAATGGGAGCAGCACGGAGTCTCGACTCGGGACTTATTTTATTTGGAATATAATGACTTTATACGCAAAAGTAGCCTAGTTTTAAGTTAAAAATATTATAAATCTACATGCCTTGAGGATGTCATTCTTTATATAGCCTGCCTATCAGGCAAAAAAAATTATTCTAACGGAAACACTGATACCGTGATATATACCGTTACCGTCTATGCTTCAAATTATACCGTGATATAAATTTTAGACCATACCGTCCACCCCTAGTTTGCATGCATACGCTCACGCGCTATCCCGTGGTGAATATAAGTATAATTTCAGAGTGAGCCGGGATAATTCCTGGGAAGCGAGTAATAGGGCACAACGTATGTATATAATAGGTATTATGTTTCATCATGAATGCATGAAAGGGGGGGGGGGTCGTTTCTTTATGCTTTGATGGCCAGTAACGGCATTCGTGTTGAACACTACAGAAGCCGATCAGCTGGATGGATATGAAAACATTGTTGGATCAAGCTGAAATTGATGTCAGATAGTCCTTACCTGTGGTCGGTGGTATTCCAAAAGAATATTCCAATTGTCTGATCACGATTTCTAGTATTGGTGTCCATCTGGTCCCGGACATAATTTGGCACAACTTATGGATCGAGTGTGCCAGATGCGTTTCGAAGTGCTCGAATGAAGCGACTTACTCGGCTCCATCTAAATATAGTGCCCGGAGACATTTGAGTGTAACACAGAGTTAGATATAAGGTTTCAAAGGGTGGGTGACACTGCCATCTGGCAGGATACGGCCGGTATTGCACTTTGGCGATCTCAAAATCCTTTCATATGGCAACACCGAGGTCAATGGATGAATAATGAATAAAAATAGCAAAGAAAAGAAAAAACTACCAAAACCCGAGATATCTCGGGTCTGGCAGCCAATGCATGGCGAGTTAACCGAAGATATCTCGGGTCTGGCAATTAGGAACACGCCAACTTTTTGGGAAATTTGCTTATTTGCCATCTACCCCGGAATTAGACAAGCAGATACATACCCTTTTCTTCTCTGTGCATGCATTCAGAGTAGGGAACACCCGCACTGTTAGCCTAGCTTAGCGTCATTCACTGGAAGTAGGGCTGCCCAGTTAGCCCTAGTTTTCCAACAGTCAAGAAATACACTCCAAATACAACTCCAAAACGTTCCTGTAAACATGTTGTGACCTGTGTATTTACCACGTGGAGAAATATATTTTTTTATTATTAGACATCTTCGTTTTCTAAGCAGATATATACTCTGAATTCTTTTTTTGCCGCAGTGATTTCACGCATCACCTCCAAAACCCCATTGTAACTTCCGTCAATAAAACCAATGTGACTAGCGACAAGTGACAAGACACACTTTCATTGAGTGAAGTGTATATCATCAGATAGTAGTAGTCTAGATAAATCACAACTTTACAATCATGCCTCTGTGTGTTGTAAAGAGTTGTGCTAAGAAATCATAGAGGCCAGGGTTTAATTTTTAATTTCATAGAATTCCAACTAAAGATCCGGACCGGTTGAAGCTATGGCTACTTGCTCTGAACATGGATTCCAACACACCAATAGAAATAATCAAGAACCATCGTGTTTGCTCAGAGCATTTTGCACAAGATAACTATTATGAAAAAAATTAAATGCTACTTAGTAACCAAACCATGAGACGTTTTCTGAAGGATATGGCCATCCCATCCATCGGCATCGCACAGAGAGGAGAAAGTGAAACACTGGCAACCATGACTGTGGTAAGTTTTCCATTATGTTTTTAGATGGAAGGCTGTCTTGTTAGTCAGGTTAGTCTTGTCGCTAGCTTGTCACATTGGTTTTTAATAATATTTATTTATTATTGACGGAAGTGAAGCATGAAATCACTGCGCCCAGGCAGCGGTGGTTCGGCAAAAAATAGTTCTGCTTAGAAGACGAAAATGTCCAATACATTTTTTTTTATATCTCCACGTGGTAAATACACAGGTCACAACATGTTTACAGGAACCTTTTTGGGGTTGTATTTGGAGTGTATAAGGAGTGTAATTTCATGACTGTTGGGAACTAGGCTAACTGGGCAGCCCTACTTCCAGTGAATGACGCTAAGCTAGGCTAAGGGTGCGGGTGTTGCCTACTCTGAATGCATGCACAGAGAAGAAAAGGGTATGTATCTGCTTGTCTAACTCCAGGGTAGATGGCAAATAAGCTAATTTCCCAAAAAGTTGGCGTGTTCCTTTAAGATATCACAGGTCAAACACTGCATGCAGGGAAAACTTCCAATGTTTGATTTTATTTTATTACGGATCCCCATTAGCTGGTGCCATAGCAACCAGCTAGTCTTCCTGGGGTCCACACAAAAACATACAAAAACAATTATTATTGCAAAACTAAATTATTAAAAGTCAGTACTCAACACACAATGAAACTAATAATTAAGATGGCTAAAATGACATGCAAGCAAAAAAACAGAAAACAAAACAAAATATTTTACATACAATTTAAGATTGTTTTTAAAAGTGAATCTTTTTAAGAATTGCTTTCAGAATGCTCATCAATGTTACTAAAACACGTGTAGCTCGTGCAGAATGCTCATCAATGTTACTAAAACACGTGTAGCTCGTGCAGAATGCTCATCAATGTTACTAAAACACATGTAGCTCGTGCAGAATGCTCATCAATGTTACTAAAACACGTGTAGCTCGTACAGAATTCTCATCAATGTTACTAAAACACGTGTAGCTCGTGCAGAATGCTCATCAATGTTACTAAACACGTGTAGCTCGTGCAGAATGCTCATCAATGTTACTAAACACGTGTAGCTCGTGCAGAATGCTCATCAATATTACTAAAACACGTGTAGCTCGTGCAGAATGCTCATCAATGTTACTAAAACACGTGTAGCTCGTGCAGAATGCTCATCAATGTTACTAAAACACGTGTAGCTCGTGCAGAATGCTCATCAATGTTACTAAAACACATGTAGCTCTTGCAGCGCTCATGTGGGATCGTTAGACCTGTAGGTAGTGATGTGTTTTCACATTTACATTTCCTGTAGTTTTCATAATTTCTACAGACAGACAGACAGACAGACAGACAGACAGACAGACAGACAGACAGACAGACAGACAGACAGACAGACAGACAGACAGACAGACAGACAGACAGACAGACAGACAGACAGACAGACAGACAGACAGACAGACAGACAGACAGACAGACAGACAGACAGACAGACAGACAGACAGACAGACAGACAGACAGACAGACAGACAGACAGACAGACAGACAGACAGACAGACAGACAGACAGACAGACAGACAGACAGACAGACAGACAGACAGACAGACAGACAGACAGACAGACAGACAGACAGACAGACAGACAGACAGACAGACAGACAGACAGACAGACAGACAGACAGACAGACAGACAGACAGACAGACAGACAGACAGACAGACAGACAGACAGACAGACAGACAGAGACAGACACCGACAGACACCGACAGACACCGACAGACAGACAGACAGACAGACAGACAGACAGACAGACAGACAGACAGACAGACAGACAGACAGACAGACAGACAGACAGACAGACAGACAGACAGACAGACAGACAGACAGACAGACAGACAGACAGACAGACAGACAGACAGACAGACAGACAGACAGACAGACAGACAGACAGACAGACAGACAGACAGACAGACAGACAGACAGACAGACAGACAGACAGACAGACAGACAGACAGACAGACAGACAGACAGACAGACAGACAGACAGACAGACAGACAGACAGACAGACAGACAGACAGACAGACAGACAGACAGACAGACAGACAGACAGACAGACAGACAGACAGACAGACAGACAGACAGACAGACAGACAGACAGACAGACAGACAGACAGACAGACAGACAGACAGACAGACAGACAGACAGACAGACAGACAGACAGACAGACAGACAGACAGACAGACAGACAGACAGACAGACAGACAGACAGACAGACAGACAGACAGACAGACAGACAGACAGACAGACAGACAGACAGACAGACAGACAGACAGACAGACAGACAGACAGACAGACAGACAGACAGACAGACAGACAGACAGACAGACAGACAGACAGACAGACAGACAGACAGACAGACAGACAGACAGACAGACAGACAGACAGACAGACAGACAGACAGACAGACAGACAGACAGACAGACAGACAGACAGACAGACAGACAGACAGACAGACAGACAGACAGACAGACAGACAGACAGACAGACAGACAGACAGACAGACAGACAGACAGACAGACAGACAGACAGACAGACAGACAGACAGACAGACAGACAGACAGACAGACAGACAGACAGACAGACAGACAGACAGACAGACAGACAGACAGACAGACAGACAGACAGACAGACAGACAGACAGACAGACAGACAGACAGACAGACAGACAGACAGACAGACAGACAGACAGACAGACAGACAGACAGACAGACAGACAGACAGACAGACAGACAGACAGACAGACAGACAGACAGACAGACAGACAGACAGACAGACAGACAGACAGACAGACAGACAGACAGACAGACAGACAGACAGACAGACAGACAGACAGACAGACAGACAGACAGACAGACAGACAGACAGACAGACAGACAGACAGACAGACAGACAGACAGACAGACAGACAGACAGACAGACAGACAGACAGACAGACAGACAGACAGACAGACAGACAGACACACCGATTGGACCGATTACATGATCTCCCCCAGGCTTTCGCCTGGTAGAGATAATAAAGCCTGGCACAGTCATCTTTATACAAAGCATGAGAGAGTTATTCATAACACCACGCCACTCCGGATACAAGCGTCATCTCAATGACTAAATGCAAATGTAAAATATAGAATGATGTGGTCTAAAATGGCCTTGAATCAATTTCACCATACCTTTAAAAAGAAAAAAAACACACAAAGTAAACGGAAGAAGTTTTGGATAACATGGCTGCAGCTACACTCATGCATGATATATATTGATTTCCTTCCGGATTATGGCTCCTTTAAGTTTATTTTTTGTGATATCATCAATAGAATGTTAAGTTCTCAAAATTCTATATTTAGTTTCTTCACAGATTAATCCCTAAGGTCACTTGTGTGCATATTGCCATTTGAAGGCATATCAAACTAGCCTGAAGGGCTTATGTGATCCTCAGATTTTTCAATTTATTGAACAAAAATAAATTCTAAATCAGCAGGCTGAATATGTGCAGCTGTTGACACAAACAAAACCAGCAGCTATTAGTCTAATACTACATCATAGTGAATCGTCACGCTTCATCAAACATACAGAAATGAGTTAGAAAAGGTTTGGTATTCCAGAGCCTACTATGGTGATAACAAATAAAGATGTCATAATGACACACAGCACCACCGGTCCTGCTCTCTGTTCTCCTTCACCCTCTAATCTTAAAACACCAACACATCTGTCGAAGCACTCTCTCTCTGCCCATTGTGAAACTTTGACAACGGCTGTACAACCCAAGGAACAGCTGGTACAGGAGTTTTATTTTTATACAGAAAACAAGAGGACTTCTCGTCTCCCACCCTCTATAAACCATCGGCCTCCACTGTCTTCCTATAAACTGGGGTTTTACGATGAGCTGTTTAGTGTTTTAGTTTTAGCTGGGGGGGGGGGGGGGGGGGGGGGGGGGCTATAAGGAAAAGGGGGTGAGGATTTCTTTTTTCTTTACTGCCTCACTTTCTACCCGACCACATCCTCTCTCGCCTGCCTGACCCCTCTGTATTTGTTTGGAGTTCCACTTCTAATGAAATCAAACTCTCCTGTGAAGGATGAGCAGTGTTTCCTGGGTAAACCAACAACAACAACAACAACAACAACAACAATAAAAAAAACTGGGGAAACAAAATGGTCACCATCATCAGTTTAAAAACCCAACATGATCTTGGGAGAAATGCTATTTTGCAGAACCACCAGAGTATGGGGGCTAATGTGTAAAATGTAGGAGCCAACTCGACACAGTCATAAAACTACAAAGGCCTCGTTCAAACACAACCTTTTAGAATCCCCCTCTCGGGCAGTTTACACTAACTGGAAGCACCAGGCTGGCTTGGGGAGTTGCCTGCTTACTACTGCAAGGTACACACCAGCAACGGTGAGCGACGTGGACCTGGAGAAGATCACTTTAGGGGGATAATATAATCATAATTGATCATGTTTTTAGAGAGAGATCATTATTCGATGTGACAAAAAATGCTAGAAATGTTTGATTACTTTTGGCTGGTAGCTGATACCAGTGTCATCCCTGTTTATACTCACTAATTAAAACAGTGTCAGCTAGCCCCTGTGTTCACCACCATATTTAATCTATCCCTGGCGGAGTCAGTGGTCCCTGCCTGCTTCAAGATGTCTACCATTATCCCGGTACCAAAGAAATCCTCCCCAACAGGTCTCAATGACTACAGACCGGTGGCACTCACCTCTGTGGCCATGAAATGTTTCGAGAGGCTGGTTAAGGATCACATTTGTGCCTCCCTCCCCAGTAATATGGACCCTATGCAATTAGCATACAGGCCAAACAGGTCCACTGATGATGCGGTCTCCCAAGTACTGCACAGCACCCTCTCTCACCTAGACCGCCAGAAGGGGGGCTATGTGAGACTGTTGTTCATTGACTACAGCTCAGCGTTCAACACCATAGTCCCCACCAGACTGGTGGACAAGCTGATCGAGCTGGGTCTGAGCTACACTCTGAGCGCCTGGATACTGGACTTTCTGAGTGAAAGGCCCCAGGCGGTCAGGGTGGGGGGTCAGACCTCCAACACCATCACCCTGAGCATCGGGTCCCCCCAGGGCTGTGTTCTGAGCCCCCTGCTGTACTCACTATACACACATGACTGTGTGGCCAAGTTCAGCTCCAACTCCATAGTGAAGTTTGCGGACGACACAGTGGTGGTGGGGCTGATCTCGGACAACGACGAGAAGGCCTACCAGGAGGAGGTTGAGGTACTGGAACGCTGGTGCCAGGACAACAGCCTGCTCCTGAAAATTGGTGACCAAGGAGCTGATCGTGGATTTTAGGAGACAGCAGGGGACACACACACCACTGAGGATAAACAGGGCTACCGTGGACAGGGTGAGCAGCTTCAAGTACCTGGGGGCAGGGAACAAACTTAACTATTTGGCTGGTAGATTTTTAAAAGTACCAGCCGGGCAGATTTTTTTACTAGCCAAAAATTATAAATAGCTTTTTAGTATATCGCCATGTGTTATTATTACATATAATACTCTCATATGCTATTTTCAATTAATATCATAAACAACATAAGGAATATTAGCATAATTTTGAGTGGACTGAAGGAATGAGTCAGCGTTAATAGTTTTTTTTTTTTTTTTTTTTTTTAATAAACTGACATTTTTATTTTGACTTACAAACATCAACATCAACAACATTACAACATTACAATTGACAGACAAAATTATAAGAAAATAACCCCTAAATCAAGTGAAAAAAGACGTAAATAATAAATAAAAGTAAACATCGGTCCCTACATTGTTTATTTACATTTCAATTTATTTTCATAGACCATAAAGAAAAATCATAATACCCTCAAAAAAATAAAAAAGTACTGACTAAGGTGAAGTGTGTGCCATGGGCTCAGAGACCCTCCTTGAACCTCTTTCCTCCTTTACCCTTCGCCCTCTTGTGTTGCATCTGTTTCTTCCTCTGTGATGTCGTTCTCGTTCCCCTTATAATCCTCCCACTTTCCCCATCTTTCCTCAAATTTCTCCTCCTGTAGCCTCAGCATGTGTGTTATGATTATCCTCTCCATATCCTGTATCTCCTCTACTATTCCTACCCATTGTGCTATTGTTGGTGGATCTTCCTTGTACCACAGTCTCGTTATTGCTTTTCTGGCCGCTATCAACATTATCTTTATTAAATATTTGTCCCCCCCTTGTATTCCCTCGTGTGTCAGGTCTCCTAAGTAAAGCACCAGTCCTGTTTGTGGTAACCCGTATCCTAATATTCTGATCATTGCCTCCCCTATCTCCTCCCAATACCCCTTCAGCTTCTGAGTCTGACATCCCCAGAATATGTGCGTGTGATTTGCCCCCTCCTTCCCACACATCCTCCAGCATGCTCTTTGTGTTGGTGCATATTTTCCCTTCAGCTCTGGGGTTATAAAGAATCTGATTATGTTTTTCCATCCAAACTCTTTCCATATCCTCGATCCTGTTGTTGAATGTTGCACCTCGCATATGTTCCCCCATTCCTTCCCTGTTATTTCTATCTCTAGTTCTCTCTCCCATTTCTCCCTTATGTAATCGGTCGTGTGTCCCTTGCTGTTCATTATAGCCCGGTATATTGCTGATATTACTCTTCCTTGCCCCCCTTCGTATGCCCATACTATCATCTTGATTATTCCATTCTGTTCTTCGTCTTTGGCCCCCCTTATTTCTTTGTTGTAGTAGTCTCTAACCTGTAGATATCTGAAGTGGTCCCTGTTTTCTAGTCCAAATTTCTCCTTTAATTTTTGTAGTGTCTGCATTTCCCCCTTCTCTATCATTTTGCATATCGCTGTTGCCCCCCCCCCTCTCCCACCTTCTGAATCCATGGTCTAACCTCCCTGGTTTGAATCTCTTGTCATGTGCTACCCATCTCAGAACCCCTGACTGCTTCTCCAATTTGTGTGTTTTTACTACTCCATATGGTTCCATATGGTCAAGGTGCATTTGGTGATTGGATCTAATAGTCCCTCTTTTTCTTTAAATAGTTCCCTATCTCCCACCAGAGCTTGTACCTTGTATCCCTCCCCTTCTTTTTCAATGTCTTTCCATTTTGCCTCATATCTGTCGTTACACCAGCACGTCACTGCTCTCAGTTGTGCTGCATAGTAATAATCTTGTAGGCTGGGTACTGCCATCCTTCCATCTTCCTTTGGTAGTTGTAGTGTTTTATATCTGACCCGTGGTCTTCTCCCCGCCCATATGAACCTCGATATCAGTCTGTCCCACTCCCTGAATTGATTCTGTGGTATTTGTAAGCGTTAATAGTTTTAAATGCAAATAATTTATTGAAACATAGAAGTGGGGTCGGGACACAAGTAATAACTATTTTATTTCAATTTTTTTAACTGTTTTAACCATGTAGTGTAGCACTTTGGGATCCCAGCGAACAAAAAGTGCATTACAAATCCAATCTATTATTATTATTATTATTATGTGTGGCTGCCGCCCTGGCGGACATCTGTGCTCTACTGAGTGCACCTTTCTAGTCTAGAGAGAGAGCGCTGATTCCCCATAGCTGAACAGGGTTGCATTTTGTCAACACAAGTTGGAACCCTGGAGGAAGCGATATAAGGAAACGAATTGCTCCGCTAATCGCTCATGTTGACCCCGCCCCCAAGTCGCTCTCCGCTCGCTCACCTTGAATCGAGCGCTCCCCGCGCCACATCACTCGGCAGATTAAAAAAAAAAAAAAAATTGGAGCATGGTGTAAATTAGCTCAAACTACAACAGTCTACACCCCCTGGGCCCCTTAACAATTGTTTGTATTGAGCCGCATTGTAATTGTACCCATTCTGCAATGTTAAATAACGTTGTTTATCCATTCACTAGCTCTATTAAGCGATGATAGCTAGCCTAGCCACAATGCTATGGTCGCTGCCATTAACGTTAGCATGTAAGCTAACGACAACAACAATGGCGTCAAAACTTTTTCTAACAGAATGTGAGTGACAAAGCCTGAACAGGATATCACAGGTTCACCCTTCTCATTGGTTGAAAATGGCCTTCATGTTTGTACATCGCCATCTGTTGCTTTGGCATTGTACTACATGTATATTACATCAGTGTTAAACCACTGTGAGCGGCCTGGAGGGAGTGGATTGGAGCGGAGGAGAAGCGGTAGATGCAGTGTATTTTGTTAGCCGCCAGGTGGCGGGCAGACCTTAAATTCTAATTGCCAAAGAATAAATCTACAAGCCAATGGCGCTGGCCGTGTAACTATTTTGTACCCTGCCTGGGGGTCCACATCTCAGAGGATCTGACATGGACAACACACATACTCAGTAGTAAAAAAGGCGAAGCAGCGCCTCTACCACCTGAGACAGTTAAGGAAGTTCAGAGTATCTGGGAAGATACTCCAGTCCTTCTACTCCAGAGCTGTAGAGAGCATCTTGACTGGAAACATCACTGCCTGGTATGGAAACAGCACGGCACAGGACAAGAAGGCCCTACAGAGAGTGGTGCGCTCAGCCGAGCGTACCACGGGTATTGCACTACCACCCCTGCAGGTCCTATATAACAAGAGGTGCAAATCCAGAGCCTGCAGAATAATGAAAGACCCTCACCACCCCAACAACAGCCTGTTCAAGCTGCTGCGGTCAGGCAAACGCCTGCGAACACCAGCAACTAGGACAGAGAAACTTCGGCTCAGCTTCTTCCCCCAGGCCATCAGAGCCTTGAACTAGAGGCTAATCTCTCCTGTGACAAAATGGCATCCAATGTAATAAAAAAAGTCAACCAACGAACTCGATTCTTGTACCGGATCTCCTCTCTGGTAAACAAGAATACCCTGAAGACTCTGGCAGGAGCACTCATTCAGGGGTACTACGACTATGCTTGCACCTCATGGTACCAAAGCACCTCAAAGGCGCTAAAAACAAAATTACAAACATCTCAAAACAAACTGGTCAGACTACTGCTTGACCTTACTCCTAGAACCCACCTCACCCCTGCCCACTTTGACAACCTAGGATGGCTTAGAGTAGACAACAGAGTACAGCAACTTGCAATGGGCCTGGTCTACAAGATACACTACACGACCAAGGTACCCATGTACATGTATGTCATATGTCCTGATGAATTGAAAATGGGGGACCCTGATGTAAACAAGACTAAAGTCTTTCTCTGGTCTGCATCCCCTTAACAATTGTGTATTGAGCTGTACTGTATTGTACCCATTCTGCAATCTGTTAATAAAGTTTTCAATCAATCAATCAAACAAACACTGAACTCTCCACACACAAGCACACATGAGCACACACACAACACACACACTGTACACGCTCACACACTAGCAGCCACTTTAACATGTCGTTCTATTGGATTCTTATTATATTATTATTGTATTATGCACAATCGTTGCGGGCAAGACCCCCCGCATTTCATTGTATACTTGTATGCCGTGACAAATAAAACTCTTGACTTGAAAAAAAAGTGTCATCCCTGTTTATATTCACCAGTGAAAACAGTGTCATCCCTGTTTATATTCACTAGTGAAAACAGTGTCATCCCTGTTTATATTCACTAGTGAAAACAGTGTCATCCCTAAGTTTATACTCACTAGTGAA
The DNA here is from genome assembly GCF_963971535.1 of Notolepis coatsorum. Lineage (NCBI taxonomy): Eukaryota > Metazoa > Chordata > Actinopteri > Aulopiformes > Paralepididae > Notolepis > Notolepis coatsorum. Next base: position 50,836 of record NW_028173840.1, on the reverse strand, counting down.
AACAATGGGCACCTTTCACAATATATTGAACCCGATTCTTGCAAATGTATATCAAGCAGTGGTCAAAAAATGCAATGGTTAAATCTGAATAAAAGGCCAAAGAGAGACGTGTCTTAGCTTTTGAATGAGCCATGACTAGAATGATAATCCTACTTGTGCAACATTAATAACTGATCTCCAACAGTATGTTCAGATCCAACACAAAGAGAAATATTGTCTTGCTTTACTCTTGTCTTTATTTATTCAACAACAGGTGATTGTATAGATTAGTATTAGTATCATTAATTGACAACTATGCTCAATGAGTTCACCCACGGAACGGTTGTTGGGACATCCGCACGGACGTTATACGCTGTTGCACTTCCTATCCAGTCTGCTCCCGTTCAGTTAGCTAGTAGCAGAGGCTCTGGCTAGTAGTAACGTGCATGTTGTGATTTTCGATGCAAAATAAATATTCAACATTCTCTTTTGAGACTCCGCCTCAGACTCTTATCATTTGGCACTAAAAGCTAAACATTGTCACCGGTATGGCTGTCCGCAACATGTCATTAATTGCGTGCCTGTGTGCGAGAGTTGGATCAGTGATGACACTTAGGTTAGCCATAGGGATGTCCCAATCGCATTTTTTGGCTCCCGATCCGATCCCGATCATGTGATTTTGAGTATCTGCCGATACCGATCTTTCCGATCCGATCTTTCACATTAGTAACCAATTTGACTAGGGATGCCCTGATGCCCTGATCGATCGGCCAGCGATCGGTATCGGCCGATATTCAGTATAAATATGGGATCGGTGAATTCCGATAATGCTTTATTTTCGCCGATCGTGAAAACCGATCGATGACATGCGCGAAAAACATGAAGTTCTCACTCGCTCTTCTCTCACAGCCACACAGCTGCTGCTGCTGCACGTCTTGCCCCTCCTCCTCCCCCTCACAGAGCCCATGTCACCAGATGCATTCTAACTAACCTAGAACATGTCGGTGGTGTGGAACTATTTCAAGGTGTCTAAGACAGATGTAACAAATGCCATCTGCAACATATGCCAGAATAAAATACCTTGTGGGGGAAACAATGTCAAGAGTTTCAACACAACAAATTTAATACGACATTTGAAGTCTCATCACGCAGCGGAGCATGGAGAGTTCATTAAGCTAACCAAGGCGGCGAGTAAAAAAAAAAAAAAGTCTGAGGAAAGAAAGCGGCCGCTAATGCAAACCACGTTAGAGAGCACATGTGCGTATAGCGGTGGTAGTCAGAAGGCTAAGGCGATCACACGCAAAGTAATGGAATTCATAGGGCTCGACGACCAGCCATTAAGTGTAGTCGAAAACATAGGACACTGTGGCAAGAGCGTACCTCTCCAACATCGTGGATGAACACAGGAACAGAATTACATCCGAAAAGGCAGAGATGCTCCTCTTTATTAAAAATAATCTGCCAACGATGCTTAATAACACGCAATAGGCATTTAGCCTAAGCGTCTTTAGGCTAAGGTCTTTCGGACCTTGTTTTAGAAGCCTATAGCCCCCAGGCATATTGTCTTTTGCACTGTTTAGCCTATTAAATAGGCTAATTGTTTTTGCAGCCAGTTATATTATTATTTATATATTTGTAATTGTTGCAGTTGCATTATTGCAAACTAAAGAAATGTGAATTCAAGAAGAACTGAAGTTAAAACGAAGTTTAGCCTATATTCAATTGTTTTAGAAGGGCTATAGCCAATGTTGCCTATATTTTACGCACTGTTTAGCCAATAGGCGAATAGTTTTTTCAGCCTGTTATTCTGTTAACATAACTTTCAGCCTGTTAATAAATATTATGTAGGCTATGCTAATTAAAAACAAATGTTATGGACATCTAATTTAATTCTCTGCATATTTATTAATGGTTCAATTCATTCAGAAACATTGCAGCAAACAATCCATATGTGCATTTGTTTACATAATGATAACGTACATAAATAACATAATATTATTTATTGAGGGAGGAGAAAAAGGAAAATGATATAGCCTAATGCTTCACCCTGTTAGTCAAGTTGAACTATCGCTCTGACTGGGGACGCTGATGGCATGTTGAATGTGATTTGACCAAAGCAGAGTATACACACAGACAGTGGAGCTGTTTGCAGATAGCGAGCATTTTGACTTGTTGCGTGGTGGCGATGTCTCGCAGATAATACAACTACAAGTATAATTATATAATATATATATTTTATAAAATAAATAAATAATAATATATAAAAAATGTAATAAAAATTATTTAAAAAAAAACGATCGGTATCGGCAGTGTATCGGCTGATATGGCTCATAGACGATCGGTGATCGGTATCGGTGGCAAAAAACGTGATCGGGGCATCCCTAAATTTGACGCATTTTTGTCCGACACTGGCGAAGCGAGACAAGCCCCTGTGTTGCCTCAATAGCCCCGCCTCGAGCACGGTGGCTCACATTACATTCATCCTGAGCCCCTTCATACGAGAAATATTCAAAGTTTCAATCTGTTTGCACATTAGTATACATGCACAGTGTTCGACTTATGTAATGATTTGCTCCATTTTGGTCTGAAACGCAGACGATAATCCTCACAAAGCGAATAACGACATAGCTCCGCGGTTAACAACAGCTGAACAGCAACAATTAAATGCCCCCACACTGCAGACACAGACTAAAACATGAATGTCATCATGATTCATCATGACACAAAAGCATACCGAAAACACTCATAAACCACCAGCCAATTAATTTGAGTAAATCAGGACTCACCACTTCGCTGTTGATGAACGTCACTTCAGCAACAAAAACCTCTTGCGTTGAACAACGTTAACAAAACTTTGCCAACCGGCTAAATCCAAGAACAAACAAACTTTCGCCAACCGACTAAATCCAAGATCAAACAACAAATGAACCACTTCGGTCCGCTGTTCATTTCCGCCCGCGCTGTGGATGAAAATAATTGCATCATCCACCGTTGATGGCTTCAGCGCTGTTCCCCTCTCCTCGAGCGTTCTCCATGCGGTCAAAATGCTTCGAAAATGCAGCTTTGCCAGACGCATTGGGAACTTCTCAAAAGCTCTCCCTTTACTATTTTATCTGTTAGCTTATCCATCTTGACTCAGACACGAGGCTCCCACTCTCTGATCTGATGACAGCACTATGTTACGTTACGGCGCTAAAAAGAAAGTGAAAGCAGACGTTTGTTTTGGAAAATTCTTCTGCTCTGTGCGACAATAAATAAATGAATGATGATGTGTAAATTAACCAGTATGAGTTTAAGACGTGAACATGGTCATGTTTGTTGAATAATAAAACAAATATATTATATTTTGTTTTCCCGATCCCGATCTTCTGAAAATCATGTGATCGGCCCCCGATCCCGATCACGTGATCGGATCGGGACATCCCTAGTTAGCCACGTTAACGTGAGCTAGATGGAAAGACTGTAACATTACTGGTGAAAGTGATTTACCTTGGAATACTCCTTTGCCAACTTGCTGTACTTTGCTTGCTGGTCTGCAGCCATTATTGCTGGATTATGAATAGTCCCAACTTTAGCCAATGTAACGTTAAGCTAAAACTAGCTTTTCAGCTAGCTCTTCAGCTAATGCTAATAACACCAGCAAGCAAACACATCAGAGCTTCCCCACCGCTGTCGGGACGATGGCATTTAAGAAAGTATCTGCTGTTAAAATGACAAACAGCATTGACAGGGTGTTTAGCTGGAGTTGAGGATGTAGACAAAATTCTTATTGGAGACTGGAACACGGATATGCAACGAAAAGATGCACTCGTCTTTAAGTCATTCAGTAGGTTTTGTGATCTGCACGGCCTCAGCCAGCTAAGTAATCACCCAACCCACACACGTATGTGAATCAACTCAGACTACCATTGACCTCATTCTGACCTCCGACAAGTTCAAGATCTCCAATAAAGGGGTTATAGCATGCGGGTTAAGCAATCATTATATGATATTCTGTACCCGCAAAAAGCTAAAACAAAAGGCCGGCTGTCACAAAACAGTCACATCTAGAGACCTCAAAACCTACTCTAGCGAGGCCTTTAGCCTAGAGCCTGGACTGGTCGGAAGAGCTCAGTGGTACACTAGTTGAAGAAACATGGCTTGGTTTCAAAACCAAATTCTCAACAATACTAAACGACATGGCCCCCCTAAGAACCACCAGAGTAAAAAATCACGCGGGCCGTGGATGCACTCCGAAATATTGACTGCTATGAAAACCAGAGACAAAAAATGCTCAGAGTTTCATAAAAATCAGTCAAAGCTTACCAAAAGCTTGAGAAGTGAACGCCAAGCCCACGTGACTGAACTCAAACTGCAAAGAAACAGACTAAGAAATGAAGTAAACTCCATGATCAAAACTGCAAAAAAGAATTTCATCAATGACAAAACTGGAAAACTAAAATAAACCCAGTGAACTTTGGAAATTACTCAATAATCAACTAGGCTGCAGTAAAAAACGTAAAACCAGATTTTCAAACATAAACATAAAGACAGACAACACGCTCATCACAGACAAGCTGGATGTGGCCAATTATTTAAAAAATTTCTTCACAAACATAGCCACAACACTGGTAAATAAACTACCCACCCACTCAGGGCATTTTGGGGTAGAACACATCATAGCCTACTACAATAACCCAGGGGTCCGCAAAAACGATTTCAAACTGTATATACTCTCTTTTTTAAACTCTTTTTGTACCACAAACAGTACTGTATTTGTAAATCTGGTATGTCATAAATGTATAGATGTAGCAGTAGGCCTACTGTCTATCTGTATGTCATGTATGTCATATATGTTATGATTAATTGAAAATGGGGGACCCTGATGTAAACAAGACGAAAGTCTTTCTCTGGTCTGCATCCCCTTAACAATTGTGTGTATTGAGCTGTACTGTATTGTACCCATTCTGCAATCTGTTAATAACATTTTCAATCAATCAATCAGACACCATTCACGGTCGATTAAAAACACGTTTGTTTTATAATGCTCACTCTCAGCAGGAGGATACCGCACGTGTTGTTGATAAATTACGTCATGGTATCGGAGCATAGAATTCAAGTGTACTCGCCGATACCGATACCAGCATTTTAGGCTGTATTTTAGGCATTTCCGATACTGGTATCGGTATCGGAACAGCTCTAATTGCTATGCTATACCTACTGTATTTATATCTGTTCCATCACACCTTTTCAACAAGAGCAAAGCTGTATCTGAAAGTACTGTAACGATGGCACCATCCTCAACCCAAGGAACAACTAAGGAAACAAACAACAAAAGACCGTCAAGAGGACATTTGACTTCTAATCCACCTCTCTGCTAACAGACAGAAGTAATTGATGCGCTCCTCATTCATAGGATTGTGCCATGGGCTACGCGTAGGAGTCCAGCTGTTACAAGCGCCCAGTAAGTCAGGCAGGCAGGCAAGCAGAAGCACTTTTGGCATGTAGCCAGCAACAGCTCTTCCGATTACCTCCACAAGCAGACTTGTGGAGCCCCCGTGGAGCCTTCCACATCAAGCACACTCCTCCGTCTCAGCCACCGGGCCCCACACCAAAAGCCATGAGGCATTCACATGAGAGGCATTCACATGAGAGACATTCACATGAGAGGCATTCACATGAGACATTCACATGAGAGGCATTCACATGAGAGACATTCACATGAGAGACATTCACATGAGACATTCACATGAGACATTCACATGAGACATTCACATGAGAGGCATTCACATGAGACATTCACATGAGAGACATTCACATGAGAGACATTCACATGAGAGGCATTCACATGAAAGACATTCACATGAGAGGCATTCACATGAGACATTCACATGAGAGACATTCACATGAGACATTCACATGAGACATTCACATGAGACATTCACATGAGAGACATTCACATGAGGCATTCACATGAGACATTCACATGAGGCATTCACATGAGAGGCATTCACATGAGACATTCACGAGAGACATTCACATGAGAGACATTCACGAGAGACATTCACATGAGACATTCACATGAGAGGCATTCACATGAGAGACATTCACATGAGAGACATTCACATGAGACATTCACATGAGAGACATTCACATGAGGCATTCACGAGAGGCATTCACGAGAGGCATTCACATGAGACATTCACATGAGAGACATTCACATGAGAGACATTCACATGAGGCATTCACATGAGAGGCATTCACATGAGAGGCATTCACATGAGACATTCACATGAGACATTCACATGAGAGGCATTCACATGAGACATTCACATGAGAGACATTCACATGAGAGAAATTCACATGAGACATTCACATGAGAGACATTCACACAAGAGGCGCTCATGGCAACTCAAACCCATAGCACCCGCCACTCTCTCTCTCACAAAGGACTTGGCCAATCCAACTGGACCATGAATAATGAAATATTTATTGTCCGCCTTTCTAGTCAAATATTCAGGGAATCTGCAGACTCTGCCTCTGATCTTTTGGGATTTTCTTTCATGGGAAAAAGCGGGAGTGAACCTGGCACACAACGGCAATGCAGAGTCAAGTAAGGACAAGCTAATATGGTGAATCAGTGTAAGTGAACTTTTTAGCGACAAGCAGCAGTGCCTTAAGCTGTGGATAGAGCAAGCACATTCCCTCGCACTTGGGAATGGCTTAGGACCTCAATAATGTTCAGTGACCCCAATTAATTCACAGCCAACCACAACCAGTGTTATTGTTTCCGACATGACTTGATTGACAAATGGTCACAGCGCTCTTTGGGTACACATTGCCTTATTGCCTTGGAGCTGGAAGAACTGCCACTCACCAGCAAGTATTTTATGAATTTAACATTTTCAAGACAAACAATACCCAGCCCTACTCACGCCACACACATCAGGGTTTACTTTTCCCCTCTTCCAGTTTTCACTGAGAGGTAGGGCTGTACCAAATGTCATTTTTTATGGGGAGGGAGATACAGAGAAGAAAAATGGTATGTATCTTCTTGTCTAACTCCAGGGTAGATGGCAAATAAGCTAATTTCCCAAAATGTTGGAGTTTTCCTTTAAGCAGTATAGACTAAATACTAATCACAGTCTGGGTTCAGTGGCAAATCCATAAATTTCTCTCCATTAGAGAGATCTAAGGTGCTTCTATGAAAAATAAATAAATAAACAGTGTCATCTCGCATAGCACTGGTCTTTAAAAAAGTACCATGTCTGTGAGCCACCACTAGGGGCAGAGTAGCTACGTGTTCAATGGCTAATTGAATGAGTGATCGAGTTAGTGGCATTACCAGTCTTGTATTATCTACCAATGTTGTATTAGGGGAAATCCGCCGATACTGATATCCTGTTTTACCCAGATATCAGTATTGCTGCATTCCTACTCCGTCCGTCCGTCCGCCCGCCCGCCCGCCCACCTGCCTGCTTCTTGCCTTGCCACATCTGACTCCTTTCTCTCGTGTGGGTGGGAGGGGGGTGAAATTCCATCTTCAAGTCATCTTGGATCAAACTGGGTACATAATGAGTCTAAGTAAAACTACACGAAAAATAATGTGGGGGAGCTAACAAACACAAGCTCAAGAAAATGCAAGAGTATACTATATTGGTCCAAATATAAGACGACCCTGATCACTTTTGGAAAAATACTTTTTTGAAGATGAAATCGTGTTCTTTAGAAAGAAAATGATTGCTGGCAATCTCCTGGAAGCAGCCACTTTGCGGACAGTGGAAAGCTTTTTTCTGACTGTTTTTAAGGTGGACTTTTTGGGCTCGCCATCTTCTAACATTAAACTCCGTAACATCCTATTTCTTGGCTGCTCAACAGTTGTTTGATGCGCTGTGTCGAGGCAGAATGACCTATTGCCTAAATCTTAGAGCACTCTCGCTCTCTGTCTCAGTACGCAGAGCGTGGGTATCCAAGATGATCCGTGTGTGTGTGTGCGTGTGCGTGTGTGTGTGTGTGTGTGTTTTCTTTGCACCTGTCACTGTAGGCTGTGTGTGTGTGTGTGAGAGGGAGAGGGAGATACAGAGAGAAATATGGTGGCTCGCTTGGGGAACACTCCTTTGGTGTGATTCGTTGTTGTGAATGTATAATGACATTTAAAAGTCTAGACCCCAAGTCTTATATTCGAAGAGTCTTATATTTGGCACAATACGAAAAATACATCAAAAGTATCATTTTAATATATTTAAGCTAGGGCTGTCAAAGTGAATGCTTTAACTTGAGATTAATTTAAATGATTTAAAGCGTTAAAAAAATTATCTAGATTAATCTATGGAGTGAAACATTTTCAACGTTCTGAACTCTCCTCTCTCTCTCTCTCTCCTCTCTAAGCCAATCTGCACTTTAACACTTTGGTTGCCTTGGGTTAAATTAATGATATACCATAGATTGCCAGCGCTATTTGTCTATGGAGAAAGTCCCCTTCTTTGCAGGGCTATAACTTTTTAAATTCTATTGCTACATTGCCATTATTAGGGCCCATTCAAAGTCCTATATGTATTGTTCATTGTGTAGCAACGTTAAACTTTTTCATTCACATATTCATAGTAAAGTATGGTCTAATGTATAAGTATGTTTTCATCTCTTTCTGCAGCTTTCTCCAGAACGTGATATATAGCCCCAAATGCATTATATTGATGATGAAATACAGTTTGATGGCAATCAGCGCGATATAAAAAATTCCAACTAGACGTACTTCTAGAAGTTACTACACGTCATCTGATGTTGACCGGATGGGCGAGGGGGCGTTTATAATTCCGTGGGCAGCGTTATACCAATCATCTAATGTGGGTCAAATGTTGATAATAGCAGTTAGTATCTAAGACGGTAACGTTACACGCTAAAACTCACCCCAGTCTCCGCACGCCGTTGGGCGATCATCGTCGAGTAGAAATTTTATCATTATGGGATATATTTTTACCCGGTCCATCTCCAGCTTGTATAATGGTATATACGTCCAAATCATGTTGTTTATCGAGTTATTGCCAATCGATCACCGTGTAGCGTGACGAGCCAGAGTCCCATGAACCATAGCGAGCGCCCGGAAGTACTACGGTCGTCATGACAACCTCTATTCAACATCCTGTGTGGCGATTGCGCCGATCGGCCACCAGATGGGGCTCCTGAACCGCCAGAGAGCTCAGTGGGTCCTGCGGGTGGATCTCAGGCCAGCGGAGGGGGAAAATGAATCCGATCGCAGATTTTTGAAATATTGATATAAGGACGCTGTACAGCGTCCCCCGGCAACTTTAGCATGGCCAGCAAAGACGTGAGAAGACGTCTCATGGCAGTCAAAGTGTTAACATAGGGCTAGGTTGTTTTTATTTCCGTTAGCGCCGCGGATATAAGAAAGAGGCCTAGCTGAGTCAATGTTGATGGTTTTGTTAAACATTTGTATTTCACAGGAGAGAAATATACTTTCTTTGTGTTGATTTTACATTAATTCCATGATTTTACTCAAGTAAAATATCTGTTACAAGCTTCGGTCTTAAATAGAAAAATGTGATTTTTTTTTATCTAGATTCATCTAGATTAATTACAGAAAATTGTGAGATTAATTAGTTAAATCTTTTTTTATCTATTGACAGCACTAATTTAAGCACATAATTTTAACATGCTATGTACAACCTGTACTTTCTGAATACATGAAAAGTATACTAAAGTATACTTTTAGAAAGTATACTTTTTGGGGGGATGGTGGCAGGTTGGCTTATCAACGTGTCCATCCCTGTCAAAGTGTCCTTGAGAAAGACACTGAATCCCTCCAGGACTCTGACTGCTCTGGTCAAATGCCACATATACCACCTCAGAGGAGTATGCCAAAAGCCCCATTTACATAATAGCAAGGCAATATCACAAATTCAGTTAGCTAAATTAATTCATGCACCATGGTGAGATGCCAGACACCCTTCAAGTCACCTGGCACAGAATCACTTTGGCTGCCATTGTAAATGACAATGCTCTGAAGTGACAGGGAGGTCTTAAATGTATTTAATAGGTGGTGTGGTTTGAAATATTTACTCTCAAAAGAAAAAAATACAATATTAATGTTATGAGGGGACAAACCAGAGGTGACTTTGCTATCCATTTGAGATGTCGTCGCAAACTGAATGTGATGTAGTCAACTGGTCATACAAACTCTACTGTAGACAATGATGGAACGCCATTTATGTTTCAAAGTTAAGTAAAGAGATGGTCCACACATAAAAAAATTAAGAAAACACCCTCCAGGTTCAAACCAATTTGAGCATTTTTCCCTCTAAGTTATACAGGGACACGTCTGCACTTTGGCCTTCTTCTTCTGGTATGAAGGCCCCGGGGCCATGCAGCGACACACTCTCTTAATGAGCGACGTTCTTTTTTACTCCAAACTGTCATAAATAAATGCCTCAGGCATGGCTGGGTAGCGCAGTGGACTAAGCACTCGCCTACCACCGCAGAGACTCTGGGATCGAATCCAGCTGTCAGCGGTACCTCCGGCTTGGTTAGTCATCTATATGAATTGAAAATGGGGGACCCTGATGTAAACAAGACGAACGTCTTTCTCTGGTCTGCATCCCCTTAACAATTGTGTGTATTGAGCCGTACTGTATTGTACCCATTCTGCAATCTGTTAAATAAAGTTTTCATTCATTCATTCATTCATTCATTCATTCATTCATTCATTCATCCCTACGAACACAATTGGCAGTGTTAGCGGGTGGGAAGCGGGTATAGGAAGCCGGCGGGGTATGTGTCCTGGTCGTTGTAAACTGTGACTCCTACTGGGTCGGCCGGGGCGCCTGTTCAGCAGGGAGGGGATCTGGGGGAAATAGTGTGAACCTCTGCACGCGTTACGTTTCCCCAGTGAAACTCCTCGCTGTCAGGTGAAAAGAAGTGGCTGGGCGACTCCACATGTATCGGAGGAGGCATGTGGTGACGAGCAAGGAAAAGCTGACTCCTCCTTGACTTTATCAAAGGATAAAAGTCAAGATTGAACCAACACTGTGAGAGTGGCATCCTCTGTGCACGCCGGGGGCTCATGTTTTCTGCTAACCCCACTAGGGTGAATGCTGCTGGCGTCGGAGGGGGTGGAGATCTCACGCAGGCCATTGTTTCCATATCCTCAGCGGTCTGGAGTAATGGCCTCCTGACAACAGGCTGGCTTTTGTTCCCCGCCCGGGGCCTCCTCCTCCTCAGACACCAGAGTGGGAAGACACGGCGCGGAGGAGGAGGAGGAGGAGGAGGAGGAGGAGGAGGAGGAGGAGGAGGAGGAGGAGGAGGAGGAGGAGGAGGAGGAGGAGGAGGACCAAGGAGAAAGAGAAGGAGGAGAAAGATGTGGAGGATGAAGGCGCAAAACCCTGTCGTCATCGCCACCTGCTAGCAGGATGCAACTCACTCCGGGTGCTAATTAGGGCTGCATTATTAATCGATTTTTAATCGAAATCGCGATTTTTTTGGAATGATGCAATTATCAAATCACAAAAAAAATTTAAAAACGCAATATATATATATATATATATATATATATTTTTTTAGCTTTTTTTTTTTTTACCAGGAAGTCCCATTGAGATACAAGATCGGTTTGGGAGAGGGGAGGTAAGGGGTTTTAGATTGTGTGTTGTGAAGTTTAGACTTCAGAGAGGGAGAGTAAAGTACAGAAAAAAAGTACCGTTGGGTACCGGTATCGATTCCCAGGTAAAAAGAAACATTTTCAGGCTCGGTGTCCCGAAAAGACCCACAGCGTAGGCCAGATGCAAGCCGCATTTTCCAATAAACCTCTGTGGGGCTGCTTATTCTTTTTTTTTATTATAATCGCAAATTTAATCGCAATCGCAATATCTGTCAGAAAAATCGCAATTAGATTATTTCCCAAAATCGTGCAGCCCTAGTGCTAATGCAAACTCTGTGTTAGTGTGTGTGTATCTGTTGATGTGTTGAGGGAGTGTGTATGAGTATGTGTGTGTGTGTGTGCGTGCGTGCGTCTCTATCTATGCGCATCTGCCCATGCATGCGTGTGTCTGTCTGTGTATCATCATGCACATCGTCTGTGAACATGTGTCTCGCTGTGTATGTGTGTGTGTGACTGTGTGTATGTCTATGTCTGTCTGTGTGTCCATGTGTGTGTCTGTATGTGTGTGTGTGTATGTGTGTGTGTGTCAGAATGACTATGTGTGTTTGTGTGTCTATGTGTGTATCTGTGAGCTAATACAGCATGAGCACAGCAATGCATCACTCCAGGACCTCTCAGCAGGGTGCCATCAGCATGACTGCCACTCATAACACACCAGAGGGGGGGGGGGGGGGGGGGGGTGAGCGTTGGGCCACACTATTCAAGATTCAATATTACTTTGTCCCTTGGCATTTGTCTTGGACATAAAGGCGGCCACATATAAAGAATACTATTATAGTGCAGTAACAGTATAAAGTGCATAGCACAGACCTGTTTCGGAAACCTGTAGAGTCTACCTGATAGGAGCAGTTTGTATTCTGAATACAGGACATGGGAGGAGGTCAGCGATCCTTTTGCTAGCCTGTATGATACAAGGCAGCACCAGAGGAAGCATCTCAAAACAGCTACAGACTCCAGCAAAACATCTAATACTGTCCCTGGAGTAACTCTTGAGTCATCTAACACTGTCCCTAGATTAACTCTGAGTCATCCAACACTGTCCCTAGATTAACTCTGAGTCATCTAACACTGTCCCTAGATTAACTGAGAGTCATCCAACACTGTCCCTAGATTAACTGAGAGTCATCTAACACTGTCCCTAGATTAACTGAGAGTCATCTAACACTGTCCCTAGATTAACTCAAGAGTCATCCAATACTGTCCCTAGATTAACTCTGAGTCATCTAACACTGTCCCTAGATTAACTCAGTCATCTAACACTGTCCCTAGATTAACTCTGAGTCATCTAACACTGTCCCTAGCTTAACTCCGAGTCATCTAACACTGTCCCTAGATTAACTCAGAGTCATCCAACACTGTCCCTAGATTAACTCTGAGTCATCCAACACTGTCCCTAGATTAACTGAGTCAACTAGAGTCTGAGTCAACAACAGTCACAAGATGTTTAGTGTATCTGTGACCTACAGTAAATTAATGTCAATTGCCTTGCCCACCATAATGGTTGACGGTGGGACTGGGAGGTGGCAGTGCCCATTCAAGACATATAGTGGCATGGATGTGAAGCTTCAAGGCTGGGGTCTGTGTTGTACTGCCCAGTGCCCATAGCAGGATGTGGTTACTGTTGTAACCTTACCTGACATAAGGTTATTTATTTAATTTGATTATTTTATTGTATTATTGAAGTGTGGCCACGACAGAACTGTTAGAAGC
>NW_028173840.1:7500-32500 GCF_963971535.1 Notolepis coatsorum | reverse complement strand
AAAACAGTAGGCGGCGATGTTGTTCAGACATGAAGGCCATTTCAACCAATCAGAAAAGGCTGAACGCTCACTAAACTTCCTGTTGGGTCGCGATCTGCCATTAATTCACTGAAGAAGAAGAAGTAAACTTCCTGTTTAGAAGCACAGCTGGACCCTATTGATCATTTTGCCAATGGAACATATATTTTCAGCAAAGAAAGAAACTGCAATAAACAAACGGATACATTCACTGTGTTCTGCCTCTCATTTTGTTGATGAAACAAAACCATCAGCAACACAATTTACCACCAAGAGCGGATAGTTTAGTCTCACAAAAGACCGCCGGTGTTGTTAGCTACATGCTAATGTGAATGGCTATATCCATGTATAGTATATAGCTTAAATGCTAACGTAATGTGGTAACGTTACCGATATGAAATGGGTGTAAACGTTATTTAACACAGTGCAGAATGGGTACAATACAATACGGCTCAATACAAACAATTGTTAAGGGGATGCAGTCTGGACTGGGTTCCTTATAACAATAACTTGACAACACATGAGTTTAGTTTAGCTGCAGCTACATGTTTACTCTCAGCGTCAGGTCAGGAATGCGACAAGACATCAGTCGATCACAACACTCTTCAACACAGACGATACGTTTCGAACAAAAGTTTGTTACAATCATTTTCATATAACGCTACTTGGGACAGCTCTGCTGTAAACACTGGTGTAGTTGGCTCTGCTATAATCTCTCTACCCCGCGGTCTGCCGTGAACATGGGAAATAATTGCGACAGCTCTAATAATAATAATAATAATAATAATGCAGGACCTGCTCTGCTGTAAACACTGGGAATAACCTCGGTTGCTATGCCCACACGCAACTGCAAAACCGCACAACTTCACCCTGGCCACCGGTTTCAAAGACCGCGGTTGCAGTGTAGCAAATCCCCGGTTGTGTGTGGCCGAGCAGTGCAACTGCGCACATACAATCATGGTTATATTAAAACCAGCGTTCGTGTGGACGGGGCCTAAGGAAGCAGAGAGTGCTGCTAACCCCCTGACGCGTGATACAGCCACGGCATAATCCCTCAAAAATGTCCTCTTTGTCCTGATGCAGGCAGTCCTGCGCTGATTAAGGTCTGAATGACAAGACCTGGCTTTAATATCGCTGCCGCGTTCGTGTAAATTACACTGAGAAGAATACAGTAGGAGGACCCTTGCTAATCCAAACACCTAAGGAAACGGAGCGTGATCAGACTGTTTTTGAAATGTGTTGAAATACCACGCCTGATGCCAAAGCTTATTCGTGTCCATTAGGGGTGGGAATCGCCAGAGACCTCACGATACGATACTATCGCGATACTTGCATCACGATACGATAGTATCACGATACTAAATATATCGTGATACACTGAGTATTGTGAAATATTTTATTTATTTTTATTTATTTTTTGGATCAAATTTAATTTATTACCTTTTTTCAACTGCAAAGTAAAACTTTGTCAACATGTTTTATCTAATAAAATAAGGTTCAGTCTGTTCATCTCACTTCAATCATTTTTATTGCTGAACATGGTATTTTCTTAAGCAGACAGATGTAAACACTGTAATCTGTGTTGCATGTACCTGACAAACTGAACAGTTTGTATTACAGTCATATTCCAACTTAACTGAATGCACATGTGGGTGTGTGGACTACTGTACTATTACAGGTATTGAAATGAACAATGCAACTTCCTTATACAAAAAAATTATAATAATAATTATGAATAATTAAATATCGATACTTGGAGTCCCTGTATCGATACAGTATCGCCACGCAAAGTATCGCGATACTACTACGTATCGATTTTTTCTCCCACCCCTAGTGTCCATGCACTCCTAATTTCTCTGTGTTGTCCAACACGCACTGCTAATTTCTCTGTGTTGTCGAACACGTGTTTTTTCAAAAAGGGGCATCCAACATTTGGAGATAATTAAAAAAAAGAGTAATGCCTAGTATTTTAAAGGGGACACATTATTTGTCTTTCCAACAGACTTTGTTGAATCTTTTTTTAAATGTTAGCTAATTTTAATCATTTATTTTCCAGGGTGTAGCACACACCACATGTCCCTCCCTGCCTGGCTACCCTAGACCTACGAGTAAAACATTGTACAAACTGGGCAGTAGATTAGGTACTGTAGTCAGTGTTCCTTGCTCCACGACACGCACCATGCAAGGTAATTCATCCTCCTATGACATCACAAACTGCAATAATTCTGCAAACTGCAATAATTCAATAAAACTGCAAAAACAGCTTGTTTAGGCTTGTTCATCTCAAGACTTCCAGTACCTATGTAATCTTACCCCAGTACATAAATATACCATGTCAAGATGCACCAGCCATACAAAGACTAGGCTAAACCCATTTGCATGTGTCCCCTTTCAGATAATCGGTACAGAACAGATATCTGAGGTTTGGACAAATGTGGCTTGACTGACACTATTCCAAAGAAGAGAAGCGTGCGCCAGAGATCAAAACAAAAACCCTTCATCCTAACAACCAATCTAGACCAACAGACCGAAAAAGCTTTGCTCACTTCGAGTGACCTATAGCGGGTGAACAACATTCCGACGGCATTCCTCCGCTCTGTTCATTGTCATTCAAATCAAGAGGCGACAGCAAACAATCACTGGGTTGGAACACGCACACTCCAGGGAGCTGGGCCTAGGACAGGCTAAACACACACACACACACACACACACACAGAGCAGGGACTTGTGAAGTATGATTGTAATTTCAGTTTTACCATGGTGCCGGCCATTGTATGAATAATTTACCGTAGTACCACTTTTGTACTTAAATAATACCATGGTATAATGCAATTTAAACCAAGATACAGATGGTCTCTTGGCATAATTTCTTGATCACTACCCATGATAGTCCTGACCAATATTATGGCCATACCATGATATTTGTAAATACCATGATACCTTTTTGGAATTACTATGATTCTTTTTTATAAGGGTTGTGCGTGTGTGTGTGTGTGTGTGTGTGTGTGTGTGTGTGTGTGTGTGTGTGTGTGTGTGTGTGTGTGTGTGTGTGTGTGTGTGTGTGCGTGTAGGTGTGTAGGTGTGTGTGAGTGCGTGTGTAGGTGTGTGTGTGCGCGTGTGTGTGTGTGTGTGTGTGTTAGTTCTCGCAGCAGCACTAGACATGTACGTGTGAATGTATGAGTCAGCCAGTGACAGGTTATGCAACCTAAAGCCTGGTACTGTAATCAGACCATTAGAGAGTCTGGTAATTACCTCTGTAAACGTTAATTTGGCCAATGACTGTTCTCTATAAAGAGAGGGGTGTAAAGAGAGGGGTGTGAGAGTCCCTGCAATCACTCAGCAATGACGTTAAATAGTTCCAAGGCTGAATCCGGTGACTTTCAATCAGGTTCAGTGTCCCAAAAAACTCGGAACTGTCAAAAACCAATTTAGACGACAAGATATCACTGATCTGCGACTGAGTCAAGTTCTGACTGACATACACTTTGAATCTGCCCTAGAAATGGGAGTGGCCCTTGAGCCAAATGTCCCCATGTGCAGTGAACTTGAATCAATTAGGGGGGTTGCAATATGAAACTGCTTCGGTCGATACTATAGTGATAATACATTTTCTATTATGGCCGGTAACCAATAGAATGGAATAGAAATACTTTAATCATGGGGCGCTCCAGTAGCACACCACATAGCGCGCTGAGTCGCGAAGCGGTCGCCCCGGGTTCGATTCCCGACCCGGTGGCCATATGCCACATGTCTTCCCCTCTTTTCCTCCCGTTTCACCCTCTCTCCTCTGTCGGTCCTGCGTGGCCAAAAGGTCCCGCGTTGACCAAAAAAGCTGAAAATGCTATAAATAAAATCTGTAAAAAAATAAAATAAAAGATACTTTAATCCTCCCGAGGTAAATTTGGCTTATAGGGCAATATCTATCAACATTGATATGATTTGGTCTGTATATACAGATTCGGTCTGTATATATAGTATATATATTATATCCATATAAATCCAATTAGAAAAGTGATAAGACGTGAAAACTGGAAATGGAAAATAACCTGTCTTTATTTCTGTTTCTACAGTCTTCTTTCAAGTTCAAGTTTCAAGTTTCTTTATTAATTGTCATACAAAAATACAGAATACTTTTATATGAAATGATTGTTCCTGTTCTGCTCTTGAGAGTGTGCTAGATACAAATAAAATAGAAGTCAAAAGTATGTAACAAGTGTAAACAAAAGTGTTCAATATACACATATACAATATACAATACAGAGTAGGAATTTTTTTTAACTGAGTTACTTACAATACATAAAGTACAATGCAGAATGGGATGAGGTACATCTTAGGGTAAGGTGCAACGAGGTATGAGTTGTAGTGTAAATCTTTTTACCAATAAATATAAACATAAAGTGTGTTAAAGTGTCTAAAGTGGGTGCTACAGTGAGTTGTTTATTTAAAGTGAGTGTGTGTGTGGATGTGTGTGCTGTGAGTGTATTTGATGGTTTGTTACATAGTGTTATTGTCGTTGAGCATCCTGATGGCCTGGGGATAGAAGCTCCTTCTGAGTCTGTGCTTGCCATGAGACTCCGGTATCGCTTGCCTGACCGCAGCAGTTCAAAGAGGCAGTTGTTTGGGTGGCTAGAGTCTTTGATTATTCTCTTAGCCTTACCCATGCAACGCTTGTTGTAAATGTCTTGGAGAGTGGGAAGCCCACCTCCAATTGTGTGTTCGGCTGAACGGGCCACTCTCTGTAGTCTGCTACGGTCTTGTGCGGTGCTATTCCCAAACCAGGAGGTGATATTGCCAGTCAGGATGCTCTCTATTGTGCATGAGTAGAAGTTCTTAAGGATCTTCTGACTCACTTTGAACTTCCTTAGGCGCCTGAGGAAGTAGAGGCGTTGCCTTGCCTTCTTGATTACACTGTCAATGTGTGTGGTCCATGTCAAGTCCTCGGATATGTGGACTCCGAGGTACTTAAAATATACCTGTATATATCTTTTTATTATTAAGACATGAGAGTTTACCCGCAATCGTGATTAGACAAATTCTCGTCGTAGGAGTCCCGAAACTATTTTAAACATGTTTGATAATCTATCCATTTGTCCCTCAACGTTCTGAAATTTGATAAAAGTAGTAGGGTGTTGCCTGCTCCTTTAAGAGTGATACGTTGTGGGATATATACTGTAGGTCTGGTCTACGCAAGTAGCAAGCAGTGACACATCCCTTCTCCAACTTAAAACGAACGTTATTTGAGCGAACATTTAACGTTATTATAACACTATTTTAACGTTAGTGAATTTGAATGCACATGCATAGCTAGTTAAATATCACAACTTGTGTCATCAATCATTGGGGGAAACTAGCCAATAGCTAATGTTATAGATAGCTAGCCTAATAGCTAACGTTATAGATAGCTAGCCTAATAGCTAACGTTATAGATAGTGAACGCCAACGTTTGCAAACAAAGCTAATGTTATCCAGTTGACATTACAATCATAATAGCTATGATAACGTTAACGAAGTGAGTGTAGGGGTTAGTCAGAGTGTAGTGGGGTCGGTAGAGAGGCAGCACTTCATTTGCATGTAACGTTAGTAATAACATTGAGCAAGTTACATGACCGGCACTTCGGCCCGGGAGTGTTAGGGCCTTTTCTCACTCACCCTATTCGTTTCTATTTCGTTCCGTTCTGCCCGTTCCGAGATCTGATTCGAACTCCCCCCCCCCCTCTCCCCCCTCTAGTTTGTGTACACACTTCAGTCTGGGTGCGCTCTGGGTTTTGTTTACGGTTTGCGTTTTGAGCTTGTAAGCTTGCCGTAGTCGATGATGTCACGCTCGAAATGTAAACACTGGACGTGTTAACACGGAGACTGGAGAATGGATGTTGATATAAAGAAACAAATAACTAATAAATATGAAGTTATATTTGAACCTCTGTTGTCAAGCCTTGTCAATATAACCCACCCCCCTTTTCTCAC
Source organism: Notolepis coatsorum (assembly GCF_963971535.1). Taxonomy (NCBI): domain Eukaryota; kingdom Metazoa; phylum Chordata; class Actinopteri; order Aulopiformes; family Paralepididae; genus Notolepis; species Notolepis coatsorum. The sequence goes on along the minus strand of NW_028173840.1, from coordinate 26,518 downwards.
GAATGGAACTCTGTTGTAGAGTCCGCTTTTGATCGTTTTGCAGGGTTAACAATAACGTTAAGCTAACGGCTACCGCTAGTTAGCTTTATAACCTTTTAATAGTAACATTGCTCGCATCGATTATATTGAATGTCATTGATCTACTGGTCGACCGAAAATGTAAACGGGAATGTCTTAACACGACTGCGGACTCTGGATGTTGATATAAAATGAACAAATTGCCAATAAATATGAAGTTATATTTGAACCTCTGTTGTCAAGCCTTGTCAATATAACCCACCCCATTTTATCACGAATGGATGGTGTTGTAGAGCCCGCTTTTGAGCGTTTTGAGCGATCTACTGGTCGACCACGGCCGACTGGTTGGGCACCACTGGTCTAATAGAAATAAATGCATTCGAACAATGTATAGACATAGCAATGGCAAACAAAATTTATGACGTTATGTCAGCACCAGGCACCACGCCCGTGAAAAAGTACAAGCTCGCAAAGCCACACCCCCCGTTCTCCCGGGACCGACCCCGAGACCACCTCTGCCAGCTGATCCCGTTCAGCGGGGGGTGAAACGATTCAGCGCCGTTTCGCACCCCAAAAGGGGTGAGTGAGAACACCCCCCCCCCCGTGCTCCGGGACGGTGATTCGATACAAAAGGCTGAGTGTGAAAGCCCCCTGAGAACACTCCCCTGTACTCTACTACGGTTCAGATTAATACAGGAAAAGGTATACATTGGGGGCTCGAGTCCGAGATATGAAAATAAATCCTGATTTCATCTGTGAGTTGTAAACTGTATGGAAACATGAAGTTAGCTCATGCTACTGGAAAACGGACGTCTCGTCATTAAATTTAACCGAGTGAAAAATGATCACGCCCCTTTCATTTACCGCAGATGCCGCGGTTGTCTGTTCTGCATCCGCGGGTGCCTTGACACACGCGGGATTGCGGTGATGCGGTTACCGCGACAGCCCTAGTCCCTGACCCCCGACCTCCTAAAGTCCACAATCATCTCTTTTGTTTTGCTGACGTTCAGAGAGAGGCAGTTCTCCTGACACCACCGCGCCAGATTCTCTATCTCTTCCAGGTAGGCCTTCTCATCGTTTGCAGAGATCAGGCCCACCATGATTGTGTTGTTGTTCCGCTGTGCCACACAGTCGTGTGTGTACAGCGAGTAGAGGAGGGGACTCGGAACACAGCCCTGGGGGGCCGTTATGTTGAGGGTGATGGATGAGGAGGTGCAGTTGCCTGCTCTCACCACCTGGGGTCTACCCGTCAGGAAGTCCAAGACCCACTGGCAGAGGTCATAGTTTAAGCCCAGGTCCCTGAGTTTGGAAGGGACTATGGTATTGAATGCTGAGCTGTAGTCAATGAACATCATTCTCACATAGTTCCCCTGCCTCTTGTCCAGGTGTGATGCTGCTGTGTGCAGCACATGGGCTATGGCGTCCTCCGTGGACCTGTTGGGGGCGATATGCAAATTGCAGGGGGTCCAGGTTGATGGGGAGGGAGGAACAGATGTAGCCCTTCACAAGCTTCTCAAAGCACTTCATGGCTATGGAGGTGAGAGCTACACCGTAGTCGTTGAGGAAAACGGGCGCAGATTTTTTGTGTACAGGGATAATGGTGGACTTCTTCAGACAGGTGGGGATGACAGCCTGTTCCAAGGACAGGTTAAATATGTCAGTGAATACCGGGGCCAATTGGTCGGCACAGACTTTTAGGATGTGGCCGGGAATACCGTCCGGTTCTGCTGCCTTCCTGGTATTCACTTTCTTAAAGGTCCTCCTCACCTCATGTTCTGTTATCCTGAACACTGAGTCTCCATCAGCAGTGCCCCCCCCCTTCATTGCAGTGGTTTGTAGGCTGGAGTTGTTATTCACAGCCTCAAACCTTGCATAGAAGGTATTGAGATCATTTGCCAAGGAGATGTCACTGTTCAGCTTGAGGGAGGTGCCTTTGTAATCGGTCATTGTTCTGAGGCCCTGCCACATACCTCTGGAATCAGCCTGTTCAAACTGAAGTTCAACTTTATCCCTGTAGCGCCGTTTTGCCTCTATTACTGTCCTCCTTACGTTGTATCTCGCCGCCTTGTGTTCATTCATGTTGCTTGTCACAAGCCTGGTGTTGTAGGCTGAGGTGCGCGCTTTCAGAGCCTCTTTCCATGCTGCTGTGCAAGTACGCACAAATTTAAATATGAGCTTGCACAGCTAGACAGAGAAATAATCATCGGTTGTTCAGTTCTACTCATCTGACAGACGCTGATAAATAAAATCACTAGTCGCCCTCGGAAGCAGACTTTGGTTTATGCAATAATACACATGGACGGCACAGTGTCAGTGGATCTTTGGTCGGCCATCTTTAGGTCACATGGATAGAACAGTGATTGTCAACCTTTTTCCACACTGATACTGTACCCATCAGACCACGGACCCCCAAGACTTCTCATCTGAGGAGACCGTTATTGTTAGATATGATTATGTCCAGAATTCCACACGGGTTTACTGCAGCTGAGGAGATAAGAGTGTGATACACACAGTAATATGTAATAGTCACTCTTATGCTGTAGCTATATTCACTCACTGGGCTTCATTTCTAGTGAAACAAATAGTTAAATTAAACGATTCCGTTATCCTGGGGACCCCCTGAGACCCCCTCCTCAGACCCAACATGGAGAACCACTGGCGTTGAAGATATAGCCGATATATATATAGAATTCTTCTTCTTCTAGAATTCTTTGCCTAGAACACAGAATCGTCCCACTCTCTAGTCTCCCTCTAAGAACTCCCCGCTATCGACAGAATCAGGAAAGAGGCAGCTGACCCCCCTCCTCCTCCCACACACCCTCAGCAGGAAACAGCTTTTCCGTGCGGACTATCCTCCGGCGCTGTGACGGTCTGGTTAGTAGTCGCCTCACAGACTCACACAGTGTTTATGGGAACTTCCTTCTGGGCTGATTAGAAAGTCCCACTGCAGTGGAGGGAGGGGGGCAGGGTGGGGGTTAGGGCGGGTGGGTATTTGCTCAAACAACCGAAGAAGCGCTGCTGCTACTAGGGCTGTACCAAATCGTTCGAGGCTTCGTTCATAATGTTGACATTTGAATTCTAAATCAACATTTGAATTTTAAATTTGTAATATATATATATATATATTTAATATATATATATTTTTTTATGTGTCTATTCATTCTGTTTAAACCAATGGGGTTTTTCTTCACAGTTGCAGATAAAGATTAGGCTACACTAATATTATAGTATTATACTATTATAGTATATGACTCGTCATAAAAACTTGAATAAAACATTTAATAAAACTCTCTCTTTCTCTCTCTCTCATGTAGCCTATCTGCATCCGCTTGGCACTCGGCGCTCCATCAAGACGTCACCATCACTTTCGAACCAACCGTGCCCTTATTGGATTATTTATGTTGATGAAACTGTTATATATTCATTAAATAAAGTTGATTTAATAAAAGAAAAAGACAAATTTAATCGGATTAATCACTTTATTCAAATTGAGGATTTAGTTCGAGGATTTTTTTTTTTATTAATTTATTTTAATAAATATGACGACAGACATTCAAAGCTTCGTTCGAATACTTCAATGAATGCCCTGAATGCTCGTACCGCTGCTTACAACTCGGGCCGTGCATCGGGAAGCATGGAAGAGTATAAGGTAGCAGCCTATATGCTACGCAAGGAGGTGCGGGATGCTAAACGGCGATATGCGAACAAGATGGAGACACAGATGGCACAGAACGACACGAGAGGCTTATGGCGGGGAGTACGAACGATAACGGATTATAAAGTCAGCCCCCCCTCAATAGTGAGTGCCGATGCCTCTCTCGCGGATGAACTCAACTCCTTTTACGCCAGGTTTGGAGCGAGCGGTGGCGACGTTAGCTCACCGGCTAACGACGTCACTGACGCACCGGCTGCCGCGGCGGGGGGGGGGGGGGGGGGGCACACTCTCTCATTGACGGAACACAGCGTGAGATTAATGTTCATGGGTATAAATACAGGGATAACAGGACGAATACTTAAGACCTGTGCAAATCAGCTGGCCCCAGTATTTACATCCCTATTCAATCTATCCCTGGCTGAGTCTGTGGTCCCTGCCTGCTTCAAAATGTCAACTATAATCCCTGTGCCAAAAAAATCCTCTCCAGTAGGCCTTAATGACTACAGACCGGTGGCACTCACCTCTGTGGTCATGAAATGCTTTGAGAGGCTGGTCAAGGACCACATCTGTGCCTCTCTCCCTAGTAACATGGACCCACTGCAGTTCGCTTATTTAATTTCAACCTTTATTTAAAATCGTAAGCATCTGAGGTTTCCCTCATTTACAGAAACAACGATTGTACAGTACATAATAAAAAACAATATTCACAGAAATGTAAACACCAGAGAAAAAAAATTAAAACGTTTCAAAATAATTAAAAAATATGAACTAAAACAGTTACAGGCAGGCCCGGACTGGCCATCGGGAGCACCGGGAGTTTTCCCGGTGGCCTGGCCTGCACAGATAAAAAAAAAAAAAAAAATTATAGTTTTTTTTTTTTATAATTTTTTTTTTTATAATTTTTTTTGTTTTGTCAGGCCATTGTTTCTAGTTGTGGCGGCGGCGCGGCGCGATAGTTAGATAACCTAGGTGGGTGGGGAACAACCAGGATTTCACTGTCTGCGACAGAGTTGGAGAACTATCTGACTCTCTCCCTCGGATCACACACACACAATGGAGCCGTGCTGCCGCTTGTGATTGGTGGAGGCGGGACCAGGCGATACAACTGATTGACAGTGGAGGCGGCGAATGGAATGGCAGATGGCACTCTGCAGAATACTGTAACAGCCAGGCAGTGAGCCAGGTAGTTTTGTAATAATGAAAGGTCTGTTATTTAATGTTTGTGTAAGGGCTATTTTAACTGTTGATGGGTAGTGCATCAGTAAAGTGAATATGGTATTGTGCTCTTGCTCTGTTTGAATAGGTGGAGAGAGTGGTTAACTGTATTATAATAGTAAATAAACAAATATGTTGTGCTCTTGCTTTTTTCTTTTTGAAGGTGGAGAGAGTAGCATTTCTAGTGCCACAACAGTTTTATTTGAGGTTCATAACAGTACATTGTACTAAGCAATTGTTGGCTCATTAGTTTGTGATTCACATGCACTAAAATTCACCAGAATGCAGGAAATTAAGTCTTTGTAAAAAAAAAAATCCTCCCCGCTTAAAAAGTGGCCTGACTGGGGCTATATTTCGCGCTATATCTCCCGGTATGAATTATTTCCCCAGTCCGGCCCTGGTTACAGGTAGTCACACAATGGTCTGAAATCATACGTTTAAACATTCCAAGGGAAGGGAGAACCTCCAATTTCAGCGTGAGTTGAAGGACATTCCATGAGTTAGAGGCATCAAAGGAAAAGGCTGACTTCCCTAGCTCAGAACAAATTTGAGAAACCCTAAGAACCATCCAGTCATTCGATCGAGTTGAATAGGTTCCAATATTCCAATCTAACAGTGAGGAGATATAAACAGGTTGTTTACCAATAAGGGCTTTAAAAATAAATAAATACCAGTGTTTGTTGCGACTTCCTGCAAGAGAAGGCCAACCCACCCTATCATACAGGACACAATGGTGAGTATCATATGTCACCAGTTATAAATCTGAGAGCTGAGTGATATGCAGAATCCAGAGGTTTAAGAGTTGATGCTGCAGCATGCCTATAAATTACATCACCATAGTCCAAAACTGATAAGAAAACTGATTCCACAATTCTTTTTCTGCTAAATAGAGGAAAATTGGATCCGTTTCTGTACAGGAAACCAATTTTCTGTCGCAGTTTAGAGGCAAGATTTTCCACATGAAACTTAAATGTTAATTTCTCGTCAAGCCACAGGCCAAGATATTTATACTCAGTGACTCTCTCTATACAAGAGCCACTGACAGTAGATATCCTCACATCAAAGTTAATATTCCTTGCTCTTGAAAACAACATAAACGTTGTCTTACTAGCATTAAGAACCAATTTAAGACTAGTAAGAGCATCCTGTAGAGCATAAAAGGAAAGTTGCAATTTCTCAAAGGCCAACTGTACAGAGTCTGCAATACAGTACACAATTGTGTCATCAGCATACAAATGGGCATGACATCCATACAAAGAAGAAACAATATCATTAATATAAATCGTAAAAAGGACAGAACCCAAAACTGAACCTTGTGGCACACCTTTAGTCATGGCCAAGAATTCAGATTGTGCTTGACCTAACTTCACACACTGCCGCCTAGAAGATAGATAATCCTGAAACCAGACACAGGCATTATCATCCAACCCAATGTTAGATAGTTTCTTTAAAAGTAAGTAGTGATCAACTGTATCAAATGCTTTTGATAAATCAACAAAGAGGGCAGCACAATGTTTCTTCTTATCTAATGCTGAAATAATGTCATTAGTAACCAAAGTGATGGCTGATGTTGTACTATGTTTGGCTCTAAAACCAGATAGTTGAGAACTAAGTATGGAGTTAATTAGGTAAAATAATTTAAGTTGTTTACTTACTAGTGTTTCCAGGACTTTAGCTAGGCAAGGTAGCCTGGAGATAGGACGATAATTATCTAAGTTATCCCTATCACCTCCCTTATGTAAAGGAATCACCCGTGCAGATTTCCAAACTAGAGGAAATCTACCTGATGAGATAGAGATTAAAAATATAAGTCCTCTGTTCAGCGATAACTGGTGCAGCCAACTTAATAAAAAAAGACTAAGTTATCCTCACCTGTAGAACACTTAGCATCGATTGATTGCAAAGCATCAAATACAGCCGACTGTGTAAAAGGTTGAAAGGAGAAATGGGAAGTGATGCCCACAGGGTACAAACAATCAGAATCAACAGGACAAGGTCCATTATAGTTCCTATTAAATAAATCACCAGCCTCTGCAAAATGCCTATTAAAGGCAACACAAATTGCACTCTGCTCAGAGATCACACAGTTTTTAACTTTAATATGAGAGGGTAAAGAATTAGATGATTTTACTTTGTTCACATTCACTGCACTCCAAAATGTTGCCGGATTAGAGTATGAGTTTGTAACCAACTCCAGATAGTAATCAGTTTTAGATTTTCTTACTACTGCAGTACATTTGTTCCTAATTTGCCTAAAAGAAAGCCAATGTTGAGGGTCTCCAGAACGCCTGGCCCGAGACCATGCAGCATTTCTGTCTTTAATTAGGGTTGACAATTCCATAGGACAAAAACAGGTCCACTGACGATGCGGTCTCCTAAAGTACATCACAACACACTATCTCACCTTGACAGTCAGAAGGGGGGCTATGTGAGACTGCTGTTCATTGACTATAGTTCAGCTTTCAACACCATAGTTCCCACCAGACTGGTTGACAAGCTGATCGATCTGGGTCTGAGCTCCGCCATGAGCGCCTGGATCCTGGACTTTCTAAGTGACAGGCCCCATGCGGTCAGGGTGGGGGGTCATACCTCCAGCAAAATAAGTATCGGGTCCCCCCAGGGCTGCGTTCTGAGCCCCCTGCTGTATTCACTGTACACACATGACTGTGGCCAGATTCAGCTCCAACTCCATAGTGAAGTTTGCGAACGACACAGTGGTGGTGGTGGTGGGGCTAATCTCTAACAATGACGAGAAGGCCTATCGGGAGGAGGTTGATGAACTGGCATGCTGGTGCCGGGATAACAGCCTACTCCTGAACATTGGTAAAACCAAAAAGCTGATCGTGGATTTTAGGAGAATACAGCAGGGGACACACACGCCACTGTGGATAAACGGTAGGGATGCCCCGATCGATCGGCCACCGATCGTTATCGGCCGATACTCAGTATAAATATGCAATCTGTGAATTCCGATAATTAGTCATATTCGCCGGATAGCGGAAACCGATCAAGCGAAGCTCTCACTCGCTGTCTGTCTCAGACACACACAACCTGCAAACTGCCGCTGCTCCTCCTCCCTAGCCCCGCCCGCCCCCGTGTAGAGTTTGTAAACAAAGAGGTGCGGCTCCTCTGCTCGAGTCTGTAGTGCACTGCATTCGACCTGCGCTAACGTTAGCTACCTAGCTATCGTTACTGTTTAAACAAAATTACCCAGTCAACTATTCACGTTTAGTAGGCATTGTCTAACGGTATTTAGCCGGCTAGCTACCGATAGCTCCTGATATCAACAAATGATCCAGAAAGTCTAGTAGTTCATGTTCATACCTCAGTTAGCTTGCGTTAGCTGACGTTCGTTTACTGTTCAAAACGAAATGTCCCATTGAACTAAAGTTCTGTCTTAACGTCATCTAGCCGGCTAGCAGTAGCTACAGATAGCTCTTGATATCAATGTCTTATAACATTGATTTAATGCGTATTCGAGCTGAGGGCTTGCTGAATGTGAAATGACCAAAGCACTTAACGTTACCAATGGGGTCCCGCTGCAGCGCCGGAGAATCCTTTTTGGAGCTGGGCTACTAGAGTACACACAGACAGTGGAGCTGTTTGCAGATAGTGAGCATTTTGACTTGTTGCGTGGTGGCGATGTCTCGCAGATAATACAAGTACAAGTCTAATTATATAATATATATATTTTATATATAAAAAAAAAAAAAAAAAAAAACTTTATATAAAATAATTTTTAATTTCTTTTTAATCAAAAACAATCTGTATCGGATCGGTATCGGCCGATATGGCTCACGACGATCGGTGATCGGTATCGGTGGCAAAAAACGTGATCGGGGCATCCCTAATAAACGGGGCTATCGTGGACAGGGTGAGCAGTTTCAAGTACCTGGGAGTCCACATCACAGAGGACCTGACATGGTCTTCACACATAGATTCTGTGGTGAAGAAGGCGAAACAGTGCCTCTATCACCTGAGACAGCTAAGGAAGTTCAGAGTATCGGGGAAGATACTCCACTCCACTCCTTCTATTCCGGGGCTGTAGAGACTAGAGAGCATCCTGACTGGGAACATCACTGCCTGGTTTGGTAACAGCACGGCACAGGACAGGAAGGCACTCCAGAGAGTGGTGTGCTCAGCAGAGCGTACTACGGGTATTGCACTACGACCCCTGCAGGACTTATATAACAGGAGGTACAAATCCAGATCCTGCAGAATTATGAAAGACCCCCACCACCCCAACAACAGTCTGTTCAAGCTGCTGCGGTCAGGCAAGCGCCTACGGTCACACGCTGCTAGAACAGAGAGACTCCGGCTCAGCTTCTTACCCCAGGCCATGAGAACACTGAACACTGAACTCTCCACTCACAAGTACACACGAGCACACAGACACGCAACACACATGCGGCAACCGCTAAAACAATCATTTTAAACAAAATGTCACTTTAAAAAAAATATAAATAGAAAGCCACTTTAAAGGAAGGAGGTACTGTGTATAGTACCACATTTTTTCTATGCCTATAATTTTATTTTATTATTGTATTGCACAATCGATGCGGGAATGACAACCCGCATTTCACTGTATGCCCTGGTATGTATGTGACAAATAAACCTCTTGATTCTTGATAGAAGCTTAGAATGTTAAAAAATGACATTCGGTACAGCCCTAGCTGCTACTACCTCTAAAATGCTGTGGACCAATCAGGGATGTGGTCAGGAGTAGGGATGGGAGATATGGTTCAAATATGATTTATAATCGTTTTTGAATTTTCTTACTGTATAACAATATTTGACAGTATTTGGTTTTTCCAGTGCAAATTACAGCATGATTTGACATATTTCTGATGTTTTGTTTGTAATACAATTGTCATAAAAAGGGTTTTTTTAAACAAATTATTATCCCAAAAGCATTATAATACTGCTACATTTACATTTAGTCATTTAGCTGACGCTTTTATCCAAAGCGACTTACAAGTTCTGTACGACAAGTCATCAGGAAGGGTACAACTCTATCAGCTGAGTAACAATGTTCATCAAGGTGTTGAGTGCTACAGTGTATGTTAGTTTATTAGGACAAGTGCATGACAGTAAGGTTAGTTAGGGTTAGATTATTATTATAATTTTAATTTTTTTTCAGATAATGGTTGAAGAAGTGCGTCTTTAGTTATTATTATTATTATTTCGTCGATGGTGAAAGATTAGACAGGTTTCAGCTGTCCTAACTGGGGTGGGTAGTTCATTCCACCATTGTGGGGCAAGGACTGAGAAAAGGCAGGTTCTCCTTGATGACCCTCCTGGAGCTCGGATAGGAGTGGGTCTGAGACGGGGAGAAGATGCAGAGCGTAGGGGTACTGCTACAAGGAACAGTTTTTTACGGGACTGGATACCTTGATATCCGGTATATATCTCCCAGCACTAGTCAGGACTCGAAGGACCCAAAAAAGCTGACGTTTCAATTTGAAATAAGCTACAACACCAAACAAACAACAACAACAACAACAACAACAACAACAACAACCTTGAAGAACCTGTATGAAAACCTGAAAGGTCCCATCTGATCTTGGATTGGATCAGTAGAAACAGGCAGGTGGGCGGGGAGGGTAAAGCAACACTGCAACAGCAACACAAAAGGCCATCGTATGTTCTTCTACATACTGAATCCAAAAACATTAATCTGCCCTTTTCACCCATTTTCTAAAGTGTATCCCACGTGGAAATGTGCCACTGTAGCATGTTGTCCCGTACACCATGTTATTGAACCATAGGAGCTGGAGAACGGCAGTGCAGCTGTGGCACTGTGATTCGTTTTCATCACCAAGGTCCTGAGAGCATAAAGAGGGGGGAGGTGCTAGTTAGCATAAATTATTAATTATATTCCCTTCACATTTACATGTAAATGTAATAAGATAACTAGAGCTTTCAATAAAAAAATATATAATAATCGAGGGGAAACGTATCTCCCCAACACATTGTCGTTGCCTACACTGTAAGAAAAAAAAGCTGCAAGAAAACGGTAAATGTCTGGCATCAATGGTTGCCAAATACTTACTGTCATATTACAGTAAAATCAAATACATTTACAGATTACAACCTTTATTTAATGGTTAATATTTTGATAAAAGGTAATTTACTGTATTTTTATGGCATTTACACTTAAAGTAGAAAAACAATTTTGATTTTTTTTTTCTTTTTTTACAGTGTACGATCCAATCCAATGCCAGTGCGGAGAGCTAGAGCTAGTCTTTATAGGGTGGAAAAGGAGTATGCTATTTGAGAGAGACACTAAATAACCTGTAGTAGAAACATTAAAGAACATGTAGTAGGAACATTAAAGAACATGTAGTAGGAGTAGGCTGACCTTCGAATATTTTTTTGGAATTCGAAGCTTCGGGGGCGAGATTCGATTTTAATTCGAAGCTTCGAGATTAAAAAAATTAAATAAAAAGAAATTATAAATATATATTTTTTTTATGTTGTGGGACTTGTACAGCACTTTGTTCAACTTTGTCAGTGCTGTAAAGTTTAAACCTTTTTAAATCTTAGACAAACAAAACACTTTGCTTTCATGAAATATTGTAAGCCGTCATTTGAGGCTTTATAAAAGCAGCACAATGAACACAAATCTGTCAGTGCCGAGTCCGACCTCATCTTAAATAACAAACAGCATTGCTTGTTGTAGTTAACAAAGAGAGGCAGAGTTGATTTTGCAAAAAAAAAAATAAAAAAAATATAATTTATTATTATTTTTTTTAATAATCTAATCCCATGCCCATCGAACGAAGCTTCGAAGTATTTAAGACAGCCCTAAGTAGGAGCATTAAAGAACATGTAGTAGGAACATTAAAGAACATGTAGCATTAAAGAACCTGTAGTAGGAACAATAAAGAACATGTAGTAGGACGAGCATTAAAGAACATGTAGCATTAAATAACCTGTAGTAGGAGCATTAAATAACCTGTAGTGGGAACACTAAATAGCATGTAGTAGGAGCATTAAATAACCTGTAGTAGGAGCACTAAGGCCCTGTTTAGACGGAAACGCTAGCAGGTGAATCCGCAAAAATATTTTTTCGGATGTGCCTTTCGTTTATACGGAAACTGCGTTTTTACGGGGTGAAACCGTAAAAAAGTGAGACCACCTTCCAGGGTGGAATTCCTAGAAACGATAAACCTTTGCGCTATCATCTAAACTGTCAAACCGCATAAAACGATGACGAAAGGGTTGTCAAGGCTCTCGTCGCGCGTACTGCTTACATCACAGGCATGCGCCAGTAGCCTAGAAGCGTAAACAAAGCATGTCTGATTCTATCCATGGCGATCACCTGAAGGCTACATTGGCAGTACTTTTAAATACACAAGAATCTGTCCCGCGGCTATCACAACTATTAGTACTGGACCCACTGTCTGTGAGTGACTCTGCTTTGGTCCAATCACATTCCCCACCCACAGTCTGCGAATCAGAGGCAGAGTAGGGCGGGTCTTCACAGCACGTCATGTGACATATGCGCCAATCGTGTGACAGTGGGGCTCAGTCGTCTCGAGTCGTTACAGCGTCGTCTGCACGCAGAATTCCATCCCAAAACGCTAGTCTAAACGCAAAATTAAAAGTGAGACCGTAAGACGACTTTTGCGGTTTCTGTTCAGACTCTCTCCGTCTAAACGTAGCCTAAATAACCTGTAGTAGGAGCACTAAATAACCTGTAGTAGGAGCATTAAATAACCTATAGTAGGAACATTAATTAAATGAACATTAAATAACATGTAGTAGGAGCATTAAATAACCTGTAGTAGGAACATTAAATAACCTGTAGTAGGAACATTAATTAAATAACCTGTAGTAGGAGCACTAAATAACCTGTAGTAGGAGCATTAAATAACATGTAGTAGGAGCATTAAATAACATGTAGTAGGAACATTAAATAACATGTAGTAGGAACATTAAATAACCTGTAGTAGGAGCATTAAATAACCTGTAGTAGGAACATTAAATAACAAATCAACAACCAGCCAACTCGTCAACCTCACTCAACACATTGAGGATGGATTTGAGAGAGGACAGATTACCGGTGCTATTTTCGTGGACTTGTCTGCTGCCTACGACACAGTCAACCACAGACGACTCCTATGCAAGATCTTGGAGATAACAAAAGACTCTGACCTAACAGAGCTAATGGAAGCCATGCTCCAGAACCGCAGATTCTATGTCGAGTTAGGCAGAAAACGTAGCAGATGGCGCAACCGGAAAAATGGCCTCCCACGAGGCAGCGTGCTTGCCCCACTTCAGTACAACACAAACGACCAACCCAGAGATGATGCCACCCATCGGTTTGCATATGCAGATGACCTGTGCATCACCGCCCAAGGCACAGACTTCATTAGTATTGAGGAAACTCTCAACGACGCCCTCTCAGGATTAACAACCTACTATGAAGAAAGAGACCCAGCAAAAACACAAGTATGCGCTTTACACCTGAGGAACAAGGAAGCTAGGCACCAACTGAATGTGCCTTGGTGTGGAAAACCACTGTCACACTCTGAGCATCCTGTCTACCTCGGAGTCACACTCGACAGATGCCTTACATTCAAAACCCACATCATGAAGACAAAGGCAAAAGTGAGCACCCGCAACAACATCCTGCGAAAACTCACCAACTCCAGATGGGGTGCATCATGCCCCAAGACACTACGTGATATAGCCCTTGCCCTCAGCTTCTCCACTGCAGAATATTCTAGTAGCCCAGCGTGGGAAAGATCCATCCATGCCAAGAAACTGAACCCCGTTCTTAACAAGAGCTGCAGATGTATCACTGGGTGCCTGAAGCCCACTAATACCAACGACCTGTACGTCCTGGCAGGTATCACTCCTGAAGCCCACTAATACCAACGACCTGTACGTCCTGGCAGGTATCACTCCTGAAGCCCACTAATACCAACGACCTGTACGTCCTGGCAGGTATCGCCCCTCCAGACATCAGAAGAGCGGTAGCCAGCAGGACAGAGCGCCACAGATGAGAGGCACCCCCTATATGGCCATGTACCTGCCCCCAGTCGACTAAAATCACGGAGAAGTTTCCTGACCAGCAGTGGTCCACTGGAGACAACACCATCTGAAGCTCGCCTTAAAATGTGGAAGGAAACGCTGTCCAACCACCCACACAGCTCGACTATGCTCATCCCCCCTGCCAAAACCCTCCCACCAGGAGATAACAACTGGGCAAAATGGAAGTGCCTGAACCGACTCCACTCAGGTGTTGGCTGTTCCAGGGAAGCCCTAAGCAGATGGCAGTGTTTCCCATTAACTACCTAGACTGTGGCGGGCAGTAGTCGTAATAGTAATCCAGTATATTTTTTTATTTTCTAAAAAATAAACCAGTTCAACACAGGTAACCACTTTTGCTTCATTTCTTCGATGGCTCAAATGTATGCTCTAGTAGTCGATTTTGTGTTTTGAGCACAAAGTTCATCATACTGTAGATCTAGCCTCTTTATTTTGCTCTCAAAGTGCACCAGATTGATGCATTTAACTTAAAAAATTAAAATTAAAAAGTTCTGGGGGGGGGGGGGGCATGCCCCCGGACCCCCCTAGAGGGGACAAGGTTCACCCACCACAGTCTCACAAAATCCTGTGGGAAACACTGAGATGGGGTTACCTTAGTGGCCCAACCACATGCGACTGTGGCACAGAACCCCCAGACCATGGGTCAGGATCACCTCCTTCGATGTCCTATTAGGTCAGGGGTGGCCAACCCGCGGCTCGCGAGCCGCATGCGGCTCTTTGCCCGTCAATGTGCGGCTCTTCCATCCACAAAAAAAAATTAAAAAAAATTAAAAAAAAAAGATATTTTTCTTTTTTTTTTACTTTTTTTACTTTTTTTTTTATGTCACTCATTCCATAAGGACGTAGAATAAACATTTACAATTTTTTTTAAATGGTCCATTTGCATGTTCTTGGTATCTGAATCTAGGGACATATATGGATCAGTGTCAGAAATAGTGTGTCTGTTACTAGGCTTGAGTAAATTGTAATGAACCAAAGGAGAATATCAATTCTATTTAAAAAAAAAAATTCTTTGACTGTAAATAACACCATGCTAAAATTGACCAGACCTGACAAATCTAAGCAAATGAATAAAGGGAAGATGATTAAACAGAAGGTTTTGTAGATACAGTACTGAATTCTGCCATCTTTTTTATAATGTAAATTTCTCCACCATTTTTCATCATATTGCAACACCGTTTTTTGCAAGACGTTCACAGAAAGGTAGAGAAACTAACTGCGTTCTGTTTTATGGCAATAACGTTCATGTTTGTGGGAGATAATCCCAAAAAATAAGAGAAATTAAAAAGTAAATCCAGAAGTCAGATGATTGACAGGGGCTGGTGTGAGCTGGGTAGGGTAGTTTTTCGAAATTTGAAAGCCCTGAGTCTCTTCCTTCAAAAGACTACACTCACTTTTGGCTGTGCCACTTCCTCCTGTCAATATGCGCCGGTTTCCGACTCAATGCCCTGAGATTTCTATAATCTTATATTTCACTAATAACAGTTAAAATAATTGGTAAACAAACATAATGCTGAAAATATACACTTTTACTGTATATCTCGGGCTTAAGAGGTTAACCCTGTGAGGCCCAAATTAAAAAGAAATTAGCAACTTCAGAGGCCAGAGGGTGGGACATATAAACACATTTACTATCAAATAGCATTGTGAGGCTGAACAACAGGACCAATTGACTATACATGTGCTTAAAGGGGAACTATCTTATAAATGGCTTTTTTCAGTGTTTACCATTGTTTCTTAGCTATGTGGACTTATATTAATAGGATATATGTCTCTAATTCTCATATTGGCGAATTCTTCCAATTCTCCTCTCACAATATTCACCCTCACTGAACTGAGTCATCTGAAAATGTGCATATCTGTGATGTCAGAGATTTCTCAGCTGCATAATAATGTGGCAGTTGATGTGGCAGTTGGCACCAGGCCACACAGTGGTTGGAGCCCAGCCTCAAAACGGCTTAAGATCTTGAGGTAGAAAAATGCGGTTTTTAGTACTTGATTAGAAATACAAAACAATGCATTTTTTTTTAAAAAACCTAGGTGTTCCATACTCACAGGAATTGTGTAAAAGTGCCCAAATAGTGAAAGAAATAGTAAAATAGTTGCCCTTTAACATTTTTTAAATAATTTTTTTTTTTTTTTAAATGGCTAAAAGTGATTTTGTAATTTTGCAACAGTGGGTCTCACAGGGTACTTTTAACCCTGTGAGGCCCAAATAAAAAAGACATTAGCAACTTCAGAGGCCAGAGGGTGAGACCTATAAACACATGAAGGGTGCCGTGACTGAAAAAAAAGGTTGAGAAATGCTGGTATATGGTGTGGCTCTTTGTGGTACCACAGTCATTTTTTTGTGGCTCTTAGTCTCCGACTGGTTGGCCACCCCTGTATTAGGTGGACCCCAGTGGAGGCTGCTGACCAAATTTTTAGGTGAAGCACAAATTATTATATTATATTATATATTAAATTATATTTTTAAAACATCCCCCACTGTGTGTCAGGGGTCAGTGGACACAGATGAAAACATATTAACATTAGGTGACAGCGCACCTGACCAGATGAAATCATATTAGGTGACAGCGCACCTGACCAGATGAAATCATATTAGGTGACAGCCCACCTGACCAGATCAAAACATATTAAGTGACAGCGCACCTGATCAGATCAAAACATTTTAGGTGACAGCGCACCTGATCAGATCAAAACATATTAGGTGACAGCGCACCTGACCAGATCAAAACATATTAGGTGACAGCGCACCTGATCAGATCAAAACATTTTAGGTGACAGCGCACCTGACCAGATCAAAACATATTAGGTGAAGGTGACAAGGAAGCCACAGACTCATACCCCCCCGACACTCAACTAACCGCCTCGGACAGTCCTTCATACCAGTGGCCATCAGGCTCCACAACAGTGGGCAGCAACTGCTGCCAGACATCGACCTGGGACTTATAGGAACCCAAGGAGGACAACTTACACTACCTTAGGCATACTGCACCTTATGTGGATACTGTGATACTGTGAATAATGTATATTTCAGTTAGTTAGATAGTAAATTATAACACTACCTTATGCATACTGCACCTTATGTGACACTGTGAAAATATATTTCAGTTAGTTAGATAGTAAATTATATTGACCTATTTGTTTACACTGCTTGTGTTGTTTTCACTACCTGTACCCCCCCCCCCCCCCCCCCTTCCCCCATGCTGCTATGATGCCTGAATTTCCCCAAGGGGATCAATAAAGGAATATCTTATCTTATCTTAAAAGGAAAGATGAAATTCCCTACCTGGGTTCCATCCTATAGAGGCAAATCATTCCTGTGACAAAATGGGATCCAATGTAATAAAACTAAGTCAACCAACGAACTAGATTCTTGTACCGGATCTCCTCTCTTGTAAACAAGAATACCTTGAAGACTCTAACAGGAGCACTCATTCAAGGGTACTACGACTATGCTTGCACCTCATGGTACCAAAGCACCTCAAAGGCACTAAAAACAAGATTACAAACATCACAAAACAAACTGGTCAGACTACTGCTTGACCTTACTCCTAAAACCCACCTCACCCCTGCCCACTTTGACAACCTAGGATGGCTTAGAGTAGACGACAGAGTACAGCAACTTGCCTGGTCTACAAGATACACTACACCACTAAGATACCCATGTGCATGTCGAAATACTTCCCAAAGGTCAGTGAATACCACGACCACAACACCAGAGGGAGTTCCACAAATCATGTTCAACCCAGATAAAATGTTTAATAAAAAAAAATAGTCATAACTTAGAAATGAGATTGCATAGGTCTATGAATCGATATCGCGATTCTGTTTTGATTAATTGCCCAGCCCTACAGTGTGTACAGTAAGTTAGCTTGGTGATTATCATTGTGATGTAGGCTAAGCTGGCTAGCTACTGTTAGCATACAAGCTTTTACAAACACTAGCCTACTTACTTTTTCATCCACAACGTTTTTTCTGATCCAGATGCATAAGTCCACTTCTTCATGTTGCTCAGTTGCTGGTTTATACTTCGGTCCTAATGTTGGCGCAAAGTTTAATTTAGCCTGACTTTACTTGTTATAGCTGTACAGCTTACTTCTACTAAACAACAACTAAACTACTTCCTTGCTCTTTCAAACAGTCAAAATGGGTCCATCTGCAGGGTCGGAGGTTAGGTTTAGCTCTGGCCAATCTCAAGTTTCTCAAGTTTCTTTATTAGTTGTCATACAGAAGTACAGAATACTTTTATACAAAATGCTTATTTCTGTTACATTTTGTATAAAAGTATTCTGTACTTCTGTATGACAACTAATAAAGAAACTTGAGAAACTTGAGATTGGCCAGAGCTAAACCTAACCTGCAGATGGACCCGTTTTGACTTTGCAATGCAGCAATCTCTGATTGGATTTGCAAGGCTGCCAATCATATTCAACCTCCATGTATTGGATGGCAAGGGCTGTCAATCATTCAATCCTCCATTCAATGGCAAGAGTTTAACTGCACAGACCGTGCTTAGACGAAGTTAATAGCCTATTTCGATTGGCTGTTATTTATTATTTATATAACATTGGGTCACACCTGTGAAGTTTTCTTCACGAATAATTACTGCAGTCATTACTGCAGTGCAGGCCTGCTCAGAGCTGTCAATTTTGGCCATTTTTTTAAAAGAAAAAATTCACTGGCATTTTTTTTACAGAGGAAAACTTTTCTAATAAAAAAATATAAAATAATAATAATTTAAAAAAAAAATTTATTTTTATTTATATATATATAAATAAAATAAATGTATATATATATGTAAATGAATAATAATTATGAATTATGAGTGAATTTGTGTTTCACGTGTTGTCATAGAGAAACCTCCACTGGTGGACCCTGCACAGCAAAGAACCTAGCACTCTACAACATCAAGGGACAGCAATGTACCATGCACTGGCTGAACATTGTATACGCTGAATAGCTTTGTATATGGACACGAAAAGAAGATTACAGAACCTGTAGTAGGAGGAGCATTAAAGAACCTGTAGTAGGAACACTAAAGAACCTGTAGTAGGAACATTAAAG
>NW_028173840.1:0-5000 GCF_963971535.1 Notolepis coatsorum | reverse complement strand
TTGGGTGCGAATTTGAGGGGAGGCTGACAACGGGACTGCTTCTCCCTTGCCAACACAAATTGTGAAAATTAAATAAATAAAAGAGAAACCAATAATAATGTGCAGCTTGTTTAATTTAAACAAATTAATGCAATGGCAACACCAGTGAGAGCAGATAACTGGTTCTGACTGACTGAATCATGCCTTCAGGGTACACAACGACAGCAGCACAGATGACAGGC
Source organism: Notolepis coatsorum (assembly GCF_963971535.1). NCBI lineage: Eukaryota > Metazoa > Chordata > Actinopteri > Aulopiformes > Paralepididae > Notolepis > Notolepis coatsorum. Next base: position 4,779 of record NW_028173840.1, on the reverse strand, counting down.
ACCATAACGTGTATCATTTGTCCAATAATATCACAGTGAGTGCAGTGAAGATAATGTACATGTAATGTAGCAATGTAGGCCTACACATAAAGCTTACCCCTTGGCTTCCTTTGAAACAAATAGAGGGCTGACTTGGTAAAGATCCCTGAGAGAGAGAGAGAGAGAGAGAGAGAGAGAGAGAGAGAGAGAGAGAGAGAGAGAGACATATGTTGCAGCACAACAAAACACAATAATACTGCACATGTATACAATTATTTTGTTCAGACCAAAGTGATATAAATTTACTAAGGGGGAAAACTGACCTAAGTCCAGACAGTTAATGATGATGGCTGAGCCTGAACTAGATTTGGAAGTAGATTCAATCACAAATAGCCACAATATATATCAAATGGCAAATAGCCACAGCTTTTGTGATGCAACTATTAGTGTACTTTGAAACGTGTGTTTGTACTTCTAGTATAAACAGCTGACTGCCTGGTTGTCTTTCCCGACAATCATACTGTACTACAGTAACTGTAGGTTCAGTTTTGGCATGCAGCAACAGATTGATCTCTGTAGTACCGTAGCTGCTATACTGCCGCTGTGGCAAACTTGTCTGAGCGAGTCTCATTGACGTGCACAGTACTAGCCTACCTACCGCTACCGCGAACACTCGAATAACATTACGAGACAATAAAGGCAATGGCATACAAAGTTGCACACTAATCACACTGGGCCATGTTGAAAATAATAAACAAAATCAACTTTGGCGAGTAGGCGAAATTGTCATTACGGATTAAAGAATAAAAAGCAATTATTAAAAGAAAATTCCTACCTTGAGATTCTGGTAGGATTCCAATGCTCTGATAGCGGTATCGGTAAGCTTGACGTGGTATAGTGTCTTGTGTGGAGTGTTTTGATTGATTTTCCCACAGGAGAGCCCATAGTGGTGGTCCTGTCTCAGCGAAGCCATCGCTGGGTCTCGCTTGAAATTAAACTGCTCTCCTATCAGTTCACCACCACAATTTCATTCAACCGTCACACGACGAGGCGGGGTTACAGCGACACCAGCGTTCCAAGTACGTCATAGCAGTCCCAACGTGCAAGGAGATCCAAGAGGTTTATTCATCACATAACATAACACATACACAACAAGGTGGCCATGCCCGCTTCGATTGTGCAAAAAAGACAAATAATAATAGAATAAAATAGAATAGATAAAAGAAAAAAAAACATGATAAAAGTACTAAGATAAAATACAATTTGACCAATTTTGCACCATTTCAGCAAAACAGTAAAAACATTGACCATGACAGAAAGTGTATAAAGGTGCTGAGTAGAGGCAAGAGACCCAGATGGGCCTATATGGGGTCTCAACTCATTAAATCATTGGATTAAAAAAAACACAAAAACAAAAGTAAAGTGAAATAAGTTCATAAAACAATTTTCATAATACAATATATACAATATACAGTTATACTATATGTCACTATGCTATACTACTACCTAAAACACCCAGTTATGTTTTTTTATTTTCTTTAATTTAAAGTGACCTTTTTTATTTCCTTTAAGTGACCTTTTCTTGTGTTTAAATTGACCTGTGGTGTGTTTGTGTATGAGAGAGCGCAGAATGTGGTGTGTGTGTGTTGTGTGTGTGTGTGTGTGTGTGTGTGTGTGTGTGTGTGTGTGTGTGTGTGTGTGTGTGTGTGTGTGTGTGTGTGTGTGTGTGTGTGTGTGTGTGTGTGTGTGTGTGTGTGTGTGTGTGTGTGTGTGTGTGGAGAGATCAGTGTTCAATGTTCTGATGGCCTGGGGGAAGAAGCTGAGTCTCTCTGTTCTTGCTGTGTGTATGCGGAGGCACTTGCCTCACCACAGCAGCTTAAACAGGCTATTGTTGGGGTGGTGAGGGTCCTTCATTATTCTGCAGGCTCTGGATTTGCACCTCCTATTGTATAAGTCCTGCAGGGGTGGTAGTGCAATACCCGTAGTACACTCAGCTGAGCGCACCACTCTCTGTAAGGCCTTCCTGTCCTGGGCAGTGCACTTTCCAAACCAGGCAGTGATGTTCCCAGTCAGGATGCTCTCTACAGCCCCGGAATAGAAGGAGTGGAGTATTTTCCCCGATACTCTGTACTTCCTTAATTGTCTCAGGTGATTTTTTTTACCACAGTGTCTATGTGTGTTGTCCATGTCAGGTCCTCTGTGATGCGGACTCCCAGGTACTCAAAACTGCTCACCCTGTCCACGATAGCCCCATTTATCCACAGTGGCGTGTGTGTCCCCTGCTGTATTCTCCTAAAACCCACGATCAGCTCCTTGGTCTTACCAATGTTCAGGAGCAGGCTGTTATCCTGGCACCAGCGTGCCAGGACATCAACCTCCTCCCGGTAGGCCTTCTCGTCGTTGTTAGAGATCAGACCCACCACCACTGTGTCGTCCGCAAACATCACTATGGAGTTGGAGCTGAACCTGGCCACACAGTCATGTGTGTACAGCGAATACAGCAGGGGGCTGAGAACACAGCCCTGGGTGGACCCGATGCTCAGGGTGATTGAGTTGGAGGTATGTGTCCACCAGTGTTGCGTTCTTCATATCAACACTGGTTGCACGCACCGTACGCACGCTAATGACGCCACATGCACGCGCGCTCCTGGGCGCGTGCGCGCACTCCCGCGCATGCGCATTATTGTTCCCTCGCTTAAGCACAGACTAAAGACAGTGCCTAATTGCCTAAAAAAAAAAAAAAAAAAAAACCTAACCCTGACTAACCTTACTGTCATGCACTTGTCCTAATAAACTAACCTACACTGTAACACGCAACACTTGATGAACATTGTTACTCAGCTGATAGAGTTGTACCCTTCTTGCTGTCTTGTCGTACAGAACTTGTAAGTCGCTTTGGATAAAAGCGTCAGCTAAATGACTAAATGTAAATGTATTTGCCTCTAGGAATGGAATGTAACACATTTCATTCACAAGTTCTGTGTGAATGTATCTGAGAACGTATTTAACACACCTGACGACCGGCGCTATTGATATGCAAAGTAGCCCAGGTGGGTACTTATAGCGAGTTGGCGAGTGCAGTGCATTCCTGTGTGCACACGCGTGCCATGCACATCCGTGCGTGTGTGTGCGTGCACGCGTTTCTGCTCACAAAACTTTGGCTGCACTGCGTGCAACCCCGTCCCATGAAGAACGCATCACTGGTGTCCACCCACCCTGACCGCCTGGGGCCTGTCGGTCAGAAAGTCCAGGATCCAGGCACTCAGGGTGGAGTTCAGACCCAGATCGATCAACTTGTCAGCCAGTCTGGTGGGGACTATGGTATTGAAAGCTGAACTATAGTCAATGAACAGCAATCTCACATAGCCCCCTTCTGACTGTCAAGGTGAGAAAGGGTGTTGTGCAGTACCTGGGAGACCGTGTTGACCGTGTTGTCACCTGTTTGTCTGGGTCCATGGTACTAGGGAGGGAGGCACAGATGTAATCCTTGACCAGCCTCTCAAAGCATTTCATGACCACAGAGGTGAGTGCCACCGGTCTGTAGTCATTTAGGCCTGCTGGGGACGAGTTTTTTGGTACAGGGATTATAGTGGACACCTTGAAGCAGATGAAATGCAACAACACAAAAACATGATTAATAATAATATGTTCATTTATTTATTTGTGATATGACAATGTTACAGCATTTAACAAGGTTTTGACATTATCTTCTAATTGGGCCATGATTACACACTATTCTATGACATTTGTTGTGCATATAGAGCCTATACCGTTTTTCAACAATGTAGCACAGTTTTTCAACATAAAAAAAAATAATAATACAATTAAAGTATTTTAGTGTCATGCATGCAGCTGCCAAGCCCACATGGACGTATAGGACAGTTGTAATGGTGAAATATATGAATATGAATGAAATATATCCTTGAGTGATGTACAGTATTCAGTGTGACTACTGACTTCAGTACATTCTACCAATATTCCTGTAAATGGTTCTTAAATGAAACATCAATAAAGAAACATGGCCAAACATCAAGCCTTATTAATTGGATTCAAGAGTTGTCATGTGATCATAATGTCTCAGCTAATGCCTTTCACATTCCATAGGGCTGCTGAGCGAGGACCCGGCAACATCTGCATGAACGCACACATAATTAGTGATCAAATATTCTGTAATAAACAAGTATTAAGGAGCTGTCTGAGGTGTTCATTGTTAAGTAAATAACCTAAACACGTACTTTAGCCTTTGAATACACGTATTAACCTATGAATGGAAAGTGCCTGGAGAGCGAGAGTAAAAGAAAAGCTTCTGACAACAGGGGGGTGGGTTGGCTGGGGCCCTGAGAATGTGGGTCAGTTTGCAAGCAATAATCCTTGTCGGCAAAGATGCTTATCCTCCAGGTTAATGGGCTTGGTTTTCACAGTCCTCCTCATTTTCCTTACTAGACTGGTGCCAGCGGTGAAAGGGAGATCTTTTTCTAGAACAGGGGGATCTAAAGCTGACACACAGTAGTAAAAACCAAATCCACACTGAGTGATCTGTCAGTCAATGTCTTTGATAGAGCACAAAGGCCTTAAAATCAATACACATAATAACCCTAATTAAACAGCTAGTCTAACCAACTTGAGCGTTTGTGCAACTGTTAAAGAGAGAGAGAGAAAGACGGCACAAGTGAAGATGGAGATTGGTGAAGAAGATGAGTCTGACAAGTAAAGCCTATTTAGCCAAATTGCTAAGCTACTCTCTGAATGAAAGTCCCTAAGAGGGGGGTTGGTTACTGGAGGAGAGAAAGAGCGAACAGG
>NW_028173841.1:0-31935 GCF_963971535.1 Notolepis coatsorum | reverse complement strand
GATTCTGATTTATTGCTCAGATATGATTTTTTTTATTTTTTTTGATCCACTTTTTTCTCCTCCTATTTTTCTCTATTTTCCTCCCATCCCAATTTTAGTCGTTATGCCAATTCCCCCCCTCCCCTGCCTGGTCGTTGCGCGCATGTGCCCCCCCACTGGTCGGTCTAGTAGGGAGCCCTGAAGTCTTATCACATGCTTCCTCCGAGACATAGGAGACAGCCAGCAGCCTCTTTTCACCTGCCAGCGTGGACTCTCATTGGGTGAGTGTAACGTGTGGGAGGCTCACACTGCCTTCACCATCTCCCTCCCTCGCTGTGCAGGCGCCCTGACCGACCTGTAGGAGTCGCTGTTCCCACCCTCTAACACCGCCAATTGTGTCAGTATGGACGGTCGGCCCACCCGGAAGCACCACAGCTGGATTCGATCCCACTGTCTCTGTGGTGGTAGACAGACGCTTAGTCCGCTGCGCTACCCGGCCGCCCCCCACTCAGATATGATTTTCTTTTTTGTTTGGCTCTGTTCACATTATTATTATAATTTGTTTTAATGTGGCCAAGATGAGCTCCTAGTGTGAACTAGTCTCCTGAATTGTGACGAGAGGCGGCTCGGTGGCGCAGCGGACATTGCGCTCGTCACCAACGCAAGAGACACCGGGTTCGAATCCGGCTGTCGGCGTTGCCTCCGGCTTGGGCCGGCCGTCATACTGACTCAATTGGCAGAGTTAGCGGGTGAAAGTCGATGGGTGGTAATCTGAACGTTGTGGACAGCGACTCCTACAGGTCGGTTGGTGCGTCTGCACAGCAGAGGCAGGAAATGGCGGGGGCAGCGTGAGCCTCCCACACGTTACACCTCGCCAATGAGAGTCCGCGCTGGCAGGTGAAAGATGTGACAGGCTGCCTCCGGGTAAACCTTCTGTCGTGTGGCAGTGAAAGGGTTAATGAACAACGAAGAAGATGGACGTACATTTCTTTTTGGACAAATGTCAATCTAGAGTGACGTAAGAGTTGCATGAAATCACATGACTGTTCAGACTCGAGGTCGCGTTGCAAAAAATAAATCAGACCTGTATCTGATGATTTAGGACCACATTATGAACGTGGCCCGAATCAGAATTTAAAAAGATCAGATTCCATGTGATTTGTGCCGTTCTAGGGCTGACCTCTGACCTCGACTAGTCCAATAGTCGACTAATCGGTCGAAAGGAGCCGTAGTCGACTGCCAACCTCTTAGTCGAATGGCAAAAAAGAAATTTGTCAATTATTTTCTTTCCAAAAGCAAAGAGGCCTAGAAGCGTGGCTAACGCTAATGGCGCGCATACCAGAGGCTAACTGACTAAGAAAACAGGCACAGAGGCACTGAAAGAGGATTTCACCATCTAATGAACACACTAGACTAGACTAGATATCAAGATGTATCCATCAGTGGACCAATTGCATGCTTTTGCAGAGGACAAGAAGCCTTCAGTCGACTCCTTCAGACATTAAGCTTCACCCCCACAGCCCAGATGGAATGACACCCCCCCCCCCCCCCCCCCAAAATATGAATAATGCATTCGGAGGGGTAGTCGATAGGGATGCTCGATATTGGCTTTTTTACCGATACCGATATTCCGATATTGTCCAACTCTTAATTTCCGATACCGATATCAACCGATATCAACCGATACCGATATATGCAGGGTTTCCCCGTCCAAAAAACGTAATAATTTCAGGTAACTAATAATTTCACTGGATATATATATAACAAATATTGTTATTGTTTTTTATTTTTTAAACCGATACCGATATTTTCCGATATCACATTTCACTGCCGATATCGGCCGATAATATCGGTCGGCCGATAATATCGGACATCCCTAGTAGTCGACTACCAAATTTCGGCCAATCAAAGTCGACTATACAAATCCTTAGTCGGGCACAGGCCTATGCTGTTCACACTGTAGTGAGAAAAAAAACCCTGATCTGAGTCACACACACGTGAGCAAAGGAATCAGATGTGGGCCACTTTTCGTCTGCAGTGTGAACGTAACCCATGTGACACATGCACATGATAGTAGTATTCCAGATGCTGGTTGTTATTAAGAACCTGGCAGGATAAGGGATTATTTGATGTGCATTTTCAGAGCCCAACCATTTAAATGAAGACGTTTTTGACTCCTATCACCAGAGAGACAGGAAGGAAACGGGAGACGGAGCTGCCTGGCTGTGTCCGTCACCACCAGCTCTGGGAGAATCAAGCTGTCAAGACGTTTGACCAAACGAACGGAGAGAGAGAGACGTAAAGATTACTGCTGATACCAGTCAAACTGGAGGAGGCTTGTTCCACTGAGCAACAGATTTACCACGTTTAGGGTCTAAGAAACATACTGACATTTGAACCCTTTCACTACCACACTACAGAAGGTTAAACCTTTCACTACCACACTACAGAAGGTTAACCTTTCACTACCACACTACAGAAGGTTAACCCTTTCACTACCACAGTACAGAAGGTTAACCCGTTCACTACCACACTACAGAAGGTTAACCTTTCACTACCACACTACAGATGGTTAACCCTTTCACTACCACACTACAGAAGGTTAACCCTTTCACTACCACACTACAGAAGGTTACCCCTTTCACTACCACACTACAGAAGGTTAACCCGTTCACTACCACACTACAGAAGGTTAACCTTTCACTACCACACTACAGAAGGTTAACCTTTCACTACCACACTACAGAAGGTTAACCCTTTCACTACCACACTACAGAATGTTAACCCTTTCACTACCACACTACAGAAGGTTAAACCTTTCACTACCACACTACAGAAGGTTAACCCTTTCACTACCACACTACAGAAGGTTAAACCTTTCACTACCACACTACAGAAGGTTAAACCTTTCACTACCACACTACAGAAGGTTAACCCTTTCACTACCACACTACAGAAGGTTAAACCTTTCACTACCACACTACAGAAGGTTAACCCTTTCACTACCACACTACAGAAGGTTAACCCGTTCACTACCACACTACAGAAGGTTAACCTTTCACTACCACACTACAGAAGGTTAACCTTTCACTACCACACTACAGAAGGTTAACCCTTTCACTACCACACTACAGAAGGTTAACCCTTTCACTACCACACTACAGAAGGTTAACCTTTCACTACCACACTACAGAAGGTTAACCTTTCACTACCACACTACAGAAGGTTAACCCTTTCACTACCACACTACAGAAGGTTAACCTTTCACTACCACACTACAGAAGGTTAACCTTTCACTACCACACTACAGAAGGTTAACCCTTTCACTACCACACTACAGAAGCTTACCCTTTCACTACCACACTACAGAAGCTTACCCTTTCACTACCACACTACAGAAGCTTACCCTTTCACTACCACACTACAGAAGGTTAACCCTTTCACTACCACACTACAGAAGCTTACCCTTTCACTACCACACTACAGAAGGTTAACCCTTTCACTACCAAACTACAGAAGGTTAACCTTTCACTACCATACTACAGAAGGTTAACCTTTCACTACCACACCACAGAAGGTTAACCCTTTCACTACCACACTACAGAAGGTTAACCTTTCACTACCACACTACAGAAGGTTAACCTTTCACTACCACACTACAGAAGGTTAACCCGTTCACTACCACACTACAACTACCACACCACAGAAGGTTAACCCTTTCACTACCACACTACAGAAGGTTAACCTTTCACTACCACACTACAGAAGGCTAACCCTGTCACTACCACACTACAGAAGGTTACCGTCTGTAGTGTGGTAGTGAAAGGGTTCACCTTTTTGTCATGTGGCAGTGACAGGGTTAACCTTCTGTATTGTCACAGTGAAAGGGTTAACCCTGTGGTAGAGTGGTAGTGAAAGGGTTAAACTCGGAATGTCATTCAGTAAAAAAAAAGAAAAGAAAAAAAAAGGAATTCTTGTTTGTATTTTGAGTTTTAAAAACTATATTAGACAAAAAAATCTATACAATTATACAGCTTTACAAAGACAACAGGATACAAGCAAAGCAAGGCGCACAGAAAACACAAAACAGGAGGGGGAGGAGAGACTAAACGCCCTATACTGTGGGGAACATACCCAGAATACCTTGCGGTCCAACTAACACCCGAGCACCCGCCTGGATGCTTTTAGCGCACGCGCGCTACGGTCCCCACGGACCCCCTCTGTGGGCGTAACGGTACTAGAGCTAGCCACAATAGACCCACTTGACTGTCGCTAGCGAAGCCAAGACACATGGCGTGTTAGTTGCTAACGCTACCACTCGGTGGCCGGCGCTGTGTTGTAATCAAAGTCATTTGACGCACAAGGCTGCCTGATAAAGTACTTAACGCTATTAGAATAGTGAGAGGTGAGGTGTACCCGAGGGTTGGCCAGCTGAACTGGCGGGGGTTAACAGACAGTTGGAAGGTTTCATTGAAGAGAAATGGGGGGTTGTTTGGGGTGTACTTTGGCAGAGATCTTGGTTGTAGTGGTGGTGGTGGCGGTGATGGTATTTTGGTGGGGGCGGGGGGGGGGGGGGTTTGGTGAATGTGCCCTTATTTACGAGTGGGGTGGGCTGGGGAGGGGAGAGGGGGGGCAATAAACTTTCATTTTCTGGGAAAGTCATTGTATTTTACTAGCCTTTGCAGAACCTATAAGCACACAAGGCAAAAAAAAGAAAAAAAGAATACAAAATAAAATGCAAACCAGAAAGTATTTAACAAGCACAAAGAGCGTTTCCATATTCAGCCGTCACACAGCAGGGCTGTAATGTGCGCGGGCACAACTGGGTTGATGGGCCCTGCGTGGCCAGCCAGCCGCTCGGGCCTGCAGTGACGTTAGAACAGAGCTGACTGGAAGACGTACACAGAGACAGACGTGTGCTGTGTGTATGTTTACCGTGTGTGTGGGCACTGGGCACGCCATCAACGTTCACGACGGGAAAGAAAGAAAGGGGGAAAAAGTCAGTCAGTGCATAATTCATTCCAGTATTCCTGTTAATTATCACAAACTAGGGCTAGGAATAGTCGACTAATCGATCGAAAGGAGCCCTATAGTCGACTGCCAGTCTTCTCAGTCGAATGCAAAAAGAAAACCATTGATCATTCCCCATTTGGGATGTGGGGGGGTGGCAAAGCGAACTTAGATCGACTGCCAGTCGACTATCGGCAAATTTTGGCTCAATCAAAGTTGACTATACAAATCCTTAGTCGGGGACAGGCCTATCACAAACAGGGTTATGGGTCAGAGCCTCAGGACCCTAAATGTGGACACGTGAGGTGGTCGTGGGGGGGGGGGGGGGGGGGGGGGGGGGGGGGGGTGACGTAAGGAGAAGGTTCTCCATTGTCCTGCTGGGTGTAAGCAGAGAGAACCCAGGAAGTGCTCTGGTGTGGCCGTTGGGCCCATAGATATATATATATATAAAAACACTAGATGGCTCAAGGCGGATTCTCCCGCGTAGTTCACCGGCGGCCATCTTGCTTGAGTGGACGGACTACTGCTTTAAGGTGATGATCTGCACAAACAGAAATACTCTTAACTCGCTGAAATCTTGACGGATTTACAAGCGGTTTAGTTTATTACAAAACGTTATTAACATGGCTATGATTCTTCCTTTCTCTGACGTTTTTTAACAAAACAAACGGTTGAAAATTTAGCAAGCTATATGGTTATGTCAATAGTACATGCGCCGTAGGCCTTCGTGTTATGAGTGGGCGTGCTACCCTGTAGCAAGATGGCCGCCGTGTGGCAACGTCTGTCTCCGTTGGCCCAGCAGCGCGGGTGAGTCATCGTGTCTTCTTTATATATATATATATATATATATATCTATGGTTGGGCCGTCCTCCTGGCAGCAGCTGGAGTTACAGCTTCGGGTTGATTCTTCTAACGCAGCCCCAAGAACATCACACAGCTGGGCTTTCTATCGCTGCCAAGGAAGGAGTGAGAGAGGCTGAAAGAGAGAGCGGGGGGAGGTGGGGGAGTAGGGAAACAGTTAGCGGAGAGGGGGGGGGGGGGTGGGGGAGGGGTTGTGGACGGACGGACTGGACTGGTCTCAAAAAAAAGACTCAAAGATGGCGTTTTAAGAAGAGGGTTGGTTTCTGTTTGAAAAGAGGAGGGCGCTTGTATTTCTAATGGTTGCCCGGGGCTGCTGCTCCGTGCCCCGGGCTGGGTCCAATATAACATGCTCCGTGCCCCGGGCTGGGTCCAATATAACCTGCTCCGTGCCCCGGGCTGGGTCCAATATAACACACAATCCCCTCAGCGCTGGTTTCAGTGAGCTATTGAAAACACATTTCTAAAACACACTGTTGCATCAGGCAATGATACAGTATCTTATCTTATCTTGTCTTGTCGTATCTTATTTTATCTTAACCTTTTTTATCTTATCTTATCTGATCTTATCTTGTCATATCTTATTTGGGCTCCAGACTCAGGCTCTCAGAGGGGTGTGGAGCTGGTTGTTTGGGCTCCAGACTCAGGGTCTCAGAGGGGTGTGGAGCTGGTTGTTTGGGCTCCAGACTCAGGCTCTCAGAGGGGTGTGGAGCTGGTTGTTTGGGCTCCAGACTCAGGCTCTCAGAGGGGTGTGGAGCTGGTTGTTTGGGCTCCAGACTCAGGCTCTCAGAGGGGTGTGGAGCTGGTTGTTTGGGCTCCAGACTCAGGCTCTCAGAGGGGTGTGGAGCTGGTTGTTTGGGCTCCAGACTCAGGCTCTCAGAGGGGTGTGGAGCTGGTTGTTTGGGCTCCAGACTCAGGGTCTCAGAGGGGTGTGGAGCTGGTTGTTGGGGCTCCAGACTCAGGCTCTCAGAGGGGTGTGGAGCTGGTTGTTTGGGCTCCAGACTCAGGCTCTCAGAGGGGTGTGGAGCTGGTTGTTTGGGCTCCAGGCTCAGGCTCTCAGAGGGGTGTGGAGCTGGTTGTTTGGGCTCCAGGCTCAGGCTCTCAGAGGGGTGTGGAGCTGGTTGTTTGGGCTCCAGACTCAGGCTCTCAGAGGGGTGTGGAGCTGGTTGTTTGGGCTCCAGGCTCAGGGTCTCAGAGGGGTGTGGAGCTGGTTGTTTGGGCTCCAGACTCAGGCTCTCAGAGGGGTGTGGAGCTGGTTGTTTGGGCTCCAGACTCAGGCTCTCAGAGGGGTGTGGAGCTGGTTATTTGGGCTCCAGACTCAGGCTCTCAGAGGGGTGTGGAGCTGGTTGTTTGGGCTCCAGACTCAGGCTCTCAGAGGGGTGTGGAGCTGGTTGTTTGGGCTCCAGGCTCAGGCTCTCAGAGGGGTGTGGAGCTGGTTGTTTGGGCTCCAGACTCAGGGTCTCAGAGGGGTGTGGAGCTGGTTGTTTGGGCTCCAGACTCAGGGTCTCAGAGGGGTGTGGAGCTGGTTGTTTGGGCTCCAGACTCAGGCTCTCAGAGGGGTGTGGAGCTGGTTGTTTGGGCTCCAGACTCAGGGTCTCAGAGGGGTGTGGAGCTGGTTGTTTGGGCTCCAGACTCAGGCTCTCAGAGGGGTGTGGAGCTGGTTGTTTGGGCTCCAGACTCAGGCTCTCAGAGGGGTGTGGAGCTGGTTGTTTGGGCTCCAGACTCAGGCTCTCAGAGGGGTGTGGAGCTGGTTGTTTGGGCTCCAGACTCAGGCTCTCAGAGGGGTGTGGAGCTGGTTGTTTGGGCTCCAGACTCAGGCTCTCAGAGGGGTGTGGAGCTGGTTGTTTGGGCTCCAGACTCAGGCTCTCAGAGGGGTGTGGAGCTGGTTGTTGGGGCTCCAGACTCAGGCTCTCAGAGGGGTGTGGAGCTGGTTGTTTGGGCTCCAGACTCAGGGTCTCAGAGGGGTGTGGAGCTGGTTGTTTGGGCTCCAGACTCAGGCTCTCAGAGGGGTGTGGAGCTGGTTGTGGGGGGGGGGGGATGAAGAAAAGAGGAGCATGAGTTACGCCCTCCGCGGGTTGCCTCGTCTCCGTCCACATACCGCGCGCGTTGCTCATTTCCTCGTCATTTGCCGTTAAAAAGAAAAGCGGATGGATCTCCGAGCTTCAGATGACTCTCAGCGGGGGTCACGGAGAAGAGGAAGAGGAAGACAACAGAGGAACTCTTCGTTGTGCCAGAGGAGTCAAAGCTCCCCCCCCCCCCCCCCCCCCCCGGAGCTCTCACCACGGAGAACCGGCGACCGGAGCTTTGCTGAAGGTATAACCATCATTCTCCTTTATAAACCACACGGCCGTACTGGCCTCAAGTTTACCCGCTGTGAGGAACAGACAGCAGGAGGCCACAGGTCACACATTGCGAAGGTGAAACACAAGAGCGACTAGAAGAAGCACGTTACTGGTTACATGTTACACGTTACTGGTTACACGTTACACGTTACCGGTAGGGCGGTCAGCTCACTGGGCAGATTGAAGAGGATTCATGGTTACAATCCAGAGGCCTCATGCGGGCACCAGTGGTGTTTGAAGGGGACGCTGTGTTGCCCCGTAAAATTAGATTAGATTAAAATGTATTGTCATTGGGGCGGTCAGGTGGCGTAACGGAGATTGCGTTCATCACCAACCCCGGAGACGCTAGATTCGCCTGTTCGAATCCAGCTCACAGCTCCGGGGTTGTCACCAGCTTGGCTGGCCGTTCACACTAATACAATTGGCAGTATTAGAGGGTGGGAGAAGCTGGCGGGGTGGGTCCGGGTTGTTGTAAACAGCGACTCCTACAGTTCGGTCGGGGCGCCTGCTCAGCGCGGATAGGATCTAAGTGGGATAGTGTGATCCTTCCACACGCTACGCCCTCTCAGGGAGGATCCGCGCTGCCAGGTGAAAAGAAGCGGTTGATTGGCTGGACGTGTGTCGGAGGAAGCACGTGGTAGCCTCCACTCTCCCAGATGATCTGACTGTGGGGGGTAAGTGCGCAGCGACCAGGAAGGGGATTGGGAATTGGCATAACGACTAACATTGGGATGGGAGAAAATCGGAGGAAAAAGGAGGGGAAAAAGATCAATAAAAAAAAAAAGTATTGTCATTAGGGATGTCCGATATTATCGGCCTACCGATATTATTGGCCGATATTGCCATTCAAATGTAATATCGGAAATTATCGGTATTGGTTTTACATTTATTTTAAAATTTCTTACATTTATTTAACCAGGCAAGCAAGTAAGAACAAATTCTTATTTTATTTATTGTCAAAAGTATGCATAATGTTGTGTTAATTCCACAACAAGAGATATGTAATGTTAATTACCTGAAATGATTCCGTTTTTGGGGGGGGGGGGGCCCTGCATATATCGGTATCGGTTGGTATCGGTATCGGAAATTAAGAGTTGGACAATATCGGTATATCGGATATTGGTAAAAAAAAAAAAAAAAAAAGTCAATATCGAACATCTCTAGTTACAACCAGCTACAAACCAACCCTCTTAGGTAAACCCACTCAATTGTATTCTATGCTTTTATCCACCAATGAGAGACATGACCATAATACCAGACATGCTTCAAGTAGTCGCTTCACCCTACCTCTGCCCAGAACCAACGCTCTAAAGAAAACTGCAATGTGTAGTATAGAGCCATAACATACTGGAATAGGATCCCATTACATATCATACGGACGGAAAACAAGGACAGTTTCAAAAATAAACCTAAAGGAGCCATAATCCCGAAGGAAATCAATACATGTCACGCATGAGTGTAGGTGCAGCCATGTTATCCAAACTTCTTCTGTGTACTTTGTGTTTTAGTTTGAAAGGTATGGTGAAATGGATTCACCTACTGTATGACCTTTTGTTTTTATTTTTTATTGATTATGTATGTGATATATGACTGATTTACACTGAATGTTTCATATTGTATATCTGTGAGGACCCCAGGAAGAATAGTCAACACGTCGATGATGACTAATGGGATCCTAATAAACATAAACATGAACAATCCAGAGGCCTCATGCAGACACCAGTGTTGTTTGAAGTGGACGCTGTGTTGTCTGTAAGATTTGATTAGATTCAAATGTATCGTCATCATGCAGCACAAGTACAGTAACAACAAAGACAAGTTTGGCATCCAACCATAGTGCAAATGTAACAGTAAAGTGTAATAGTAATAAACAATGTACAGGTGATTAGAATGGGTATAAAGTATATATATTAGTACTACTGAGTGTAGTGCTAATCAGATGTATGTACAAGGTTAGTATTTAGAAATAATAATAATAATAATTTCAGATATTGATTGAAGAAGTGTGTTTTTAGTCAATGGTGGAAAATTGGGTTTCAGCTGTCCTGACTGTGGTGGGAACTTTGTTCCACGATTGTGGAGCGAGGACTGAGAATAGCCTGCTTCTCCTTGATGAACCCCCCAGGAGCTCAGATAGGAGTGGGTCTGAGGCGGCCAGAAGATGCAGAGCGTAGGGGTCTTGAGGGTGTGTAGTTAGAAGATGCAGAGCGTAGGGGTCTTGAGGGTGTGTAGTTAGAAGATGCAGAGCGTAGGGGTCTTGAGGGTGTGTAGTTAGAAGATGTAGAGCGTAGGGGTCTTGAGGGTGTGTAGTTAGAAGATGCAGAGCGTAGGGGTCTTGAGGGTGTGTAGTTAGAAGATGCAGAGCGTAGGGGTCTTGAGGGTGTGTAGTTAGAAGATGTAGAGCGTAGGGGTCTTGAGGGTGTGTAGTTAGAAGATGCAGAGCGTAGGGGTCTTGAGGGTGTGTAGTTAGAAGATGCAGAGCGTAGGGGTCTTGAGGGTGTGTAGTTAGAAGATGCAGAGCGTAGGGGTCTTGAGGGTGTGTAGTTAGAAGATGCAGAGCGTAGGGGTCTTGAGGGTGTGTAGTTAGAAGATGCAGAGCGTAGGGGTCTTGAGGGTGTGTAGTTAGAAGATGCAGAGCGTAGGGGTCTTGAGGGTGTGTAGTTAGAAGATGCAGAGCGTAGGGGTCTTGAGGGTGTGTAGTTAGAAGATGCAGAGCGTAGGGGTCTTGAGGGTGTGTAGTTAGAAGATGCAGAGCGTAGGGGTCTTGAGGGTGTGTAGTTAGAAGATGTAGAGCGTAGGGGTCTTGAGGGTGTGTAGTTAGAAGATGCAGAGCGTAAGGGTCTTGAGGGTGTGTAGTTAGAAGATGCAGAGCGTAGGGGTCTTGAGGGTGTGTAGTTAGAAGATGTAGAGCGTAGGGGTCTTGAGGGTGTGTAGTTAGAAGATGCAGAGCGTAAGGGTCTTGAGGGTGTGTAGTTAGAAGATGCAGAGTGTAGGGGTCTTGAGGGTGTGTAGTTAGAAGATGCAGAGCGTAGGGGTCTTGAGGGTGTGTAGTTAGAAGATGCAGAGCGTAGGGGTCTTGAGGGTGTGTAGTTAGAAGATGCAGAGTGTAGGGGTCTTGACGGTGTGTAGTTAGAAGATGCAGAGCGTAGGGGTCTTGAGGGTGTGTAGTTAGAAGATGCAGAGCATAGGGGTCTTGAGGGTGTGTAGTTAGAAGATGCAGAGCGTAGGGGTCTTGAGGGTGTGTAGTTAGAAGATGCAGAGCGTAGGGGTCTTGAGGGTGTGTAGTTAGAAGATGCAGAGCGTAGGGGTCTTGAGGGTGTGTAGTTAGAAGATGCAGAGTGTAGGGGTCTTGAGGGTGTGTAGTTAGAAGATGCAGAGCGTAGGGGTCTTCAGGGTGTGTAGTTAGAAGATGCAGAGCGTAGGGGTCTTCAGGGTGTGTAGTTAGAAGATGCAGAGCGTAGGGGTCTTGAGGGTGTGTAGTTAGAAGATGCAGAGCGTAGGGGTCTTGAGGGTGTGTAGTTAGAAGATGCAGAGCGTAGGGGTCTTGAGGGTGTGTAGTTATGGATGCATGGGAACAAGAGCAGGAGTTCCTGACCAGAGTGGAAAAAGGCATGGCGTCTTACTTTGCTTCACTGAAATGCTACGGCTAACTCTGTGGATCACGGGTGGTGTTGGAGATGACAGAGGGTCTTTCGGTGGGGAACAACATCACCAGCGACAACTTCTTCACTTCATGTGCGCTTGGAGAGGAGCTGCGTCGGAGGAGACCGTGTGGAAAAACAAACCAGAACTTCCTGCCGCGTTCACCCGGGATCAAGAACAGAGCCGCCCTCTCCTCCCAGTTTGCCTTCACTGAGACCAGCACCACCGTCTCATACTGTCCCAAGAAGAACAAGGATGTCATCCAATCCAATCCACTTTATTTATAGAGCACATTTAAAAACAACAAAGTTGACCAAAGTGCTGTACAAGTCCCACAACATAAGATAAAAAGGTAAAAAGATAAAAGCACACAATAAAAACATATACAATGTACAAGACAAAGCAAATAAATGAGTTTTGAGGCATGATTTGAACACATGCAGAGTGGGGGCCTGTCTAACATGCAGAGTGGGGGCCTGTCTAACATGCAGAGTGGGGGCCTGTCTAACATGCAGAGTGGGGGCCTGTCTAACATGCAGAGTGGGGGCCTGCCTAACATGCAGAGTGGGGGCCTGCCTAACATGCAGAGTGGGGGCCTGTCTAACATGCAGAGTGGGGGCCTGCCTAACATGCAGAGTGGGGGCCTGCCTGACATGCAGAGAGGGGGCCTGCCTAACATGCAGAGTGGGGGCCTGCCTAACATGCAGAGTGGGGGCCTGCCTAACATGCAGAGTGGGGGCCTGTCTAACCTGCAGAGTGGGGGCCTGCCTAACATGCAGAGTGGGGGCCTGTCTAACATGCAGAGTGGGGGCCTGCCTAACATGCAGAGTGGGGGCCTGCCTAACATGCAGAGTGGGGGCCTGCCTAACATGCAGAGTGGGGGCCTGTCTAACATGCAGAGTGGGGGCCTGTCTAACATGCAGAGTGGGGGCCTGCCTAACATGCAGAGTGGGGGCCTGTCTAACATGCAGAGTGGGGGCCTGCCTAACATGCAGAGTGGGGGCCTAACATGCAGAGTGGGGGCCTGTCTAACATGCAGAGTGGGGGCCTGCCTAACATGCAGAGTGGGGGCCTGCCTAACATGCAGAGTGGGGGCCTGCCTAACATGCAGAGTGGGGGCCTGCCTAACATGCAGAGTGGGGGCCTGCCTAACATGCAGAGTGGGGGCCTGTCTAACATGCAGAGTGGGGGCCTGCCTAACATGCAGAGTGGGGGCCTGTCTAACATGCAGAGTGGTGGGGGCCTGTCTAACATGCAGAGTGGGGGCCTGTCTAACATGCAGAGTGGGGGCCTGTCTAACATGCAGAGTGGGGGCCTGTCTAACCTGCAGAGTGGGGGCCTGCCTAACATGCAGAGTGGGGGCCTGTCTAACATGCAGAGTGGGGGCTTGCCTAACATGCAGAGTGGGGGCCTGCCTAACATGCAGAGTGGGGGCCTGTCTAACATGCAGAGTGGGGGCCTGCCTAACATGCAGAGTGGGGGCCTGTCTAACATGCAGAGTGGGGGCCTGCCTAGCATGCAGAGTGGGGGCCTGCCTAACATGCAGAGTGGGGACCTAACATGCAGAGTGGGGGCCTGTCTAACATGCAGAGTGGGGGCCTAACATGCAGAGTGGGGGCCTGTCTGACATGCAGTGTGGGGGCCTGTCTGACATGCAGTGTGGGGGCCTGTCTAACATGCAGAGTGGGGGCCTGTCTAACATGCAGAGTGGGGGCCTGTCTAACATGCAGAGTGGGGACCTGCCTAACATGCAGAGTGGGGGCCTGTCTAACATGCAGAGTGGGGGCCTGTCTAACATGCAGAGTGGGGGCCTGTCTAACATGCAGAGTGGGGGCCTGCCTAACATGCAGAGTGGGGGCCTGTCTAACATGCAGAGTGGGGACCTGTCTAACATGCAGAGTGGGGACCTAACATGCAGAGTGGGGGCCTAACCTGCAGAGTGGGGGCCTGCCTAACATGCAGAGTGGGGGCCTAACATGCAGAGTGGGGGCCTGCCTAACATGCAGAGTGGGGGCCTGCCTAACATGCAGAGTGGGGACCTAACATGCAGAGTGGGGGCCTGCCTAACATGCAGAGTGGGGGCCTGTCTAACATGCAGAGTGGGGGCCTGTCTAACATGCAGAGTGGGGGCCTAACATGCAGAGTGGGGGCCTGTCTGACATGCAGAGTGGGGGCCTGTCTGACATGCAGAGTGGGGGCCTGCCTAACATGCAGAGTGGGGGCCTGTCTAACATGCAGAGTGGGGGCCTGTCTAACATGCAGAGTGGGGGCCTGTCTAACCTGCAGAGTGGGGGCCTGTCTAACATGCAGAGTGGGGGCCTGTCTAACCTGCAGAGTGGGGGCCTGTCTAACATGCAGAGTGGGGGCCTGCCTAACATGCAGAGTGGGGGCCTGTCTAACATGCAGAGTGGGGGCCTGTCTAACATGCAGAGTGGGGGCCTGTCTAACATGCAGAGTGGGGGCCTGTCTAACATGCAGAGTGGGGGCCTGCCTAACATGCAGAGTGGGGGCCTGTCTAACATGCAGAGTGGGGGCCTAACATGCAGAGTGGGGGCCTGTCTAACATGCAGAGTGGGGGCCTGCCTGACATGCAGAGTGGGGGCCTGTCTAACATGCAGAGTGGGGGCCTGCCTGACATGCAGAGTGGGGGCCTGTCTAACATGCAGAGTGAGGGCCTAACATGCAGAGTGGGGGCCTGCCTAACATGCAGAGTGGGGGCCTGTCTAACATGCAGAGTGGGGGCCTGTCTAACATGCAGAGTGGGGGCCTGTCTAACATGCAGAGTGGGGGCCTGTCTAACCTGCAGAGTGGGGGCCTGCCTAACATACAGTGGCAGCTCATTGCAGAGCGTTGGGGCTGCCACAGCGAAAGCACGGTCCCCCCTAAGCTTCAGCCTGGACTTGGGAACGGCCAAGAGGAGCTGGTCAGAGGACCTGAGGGACCTTGGAGGAACATAGGGTTCCAGCAGGTCCAAGAGGTAGCCTGGTGCCAAGCCGTTCAAACATTTAAAAGCAAACAGTTTAACCTTAAAATCAATCCTAAAACGCACAGGAAGCCAGTGGGGGGAAGCCAGCGCAGGGGAAATGTGCTCCCGCTTACGTGTTCCCGTTAGCAGACGGGCAGCGGCGTTCTGGACTAGCTGCAAGCGAGAGAGGGAGGCCTGACTGACGCCAACGTATAAAGCATTGCAATAGTCAAGGCGAGAGGTCATAAAAGCATGGATCACAGTTTCAAGAACACTACGGGATAAAAAAAAAAGTCATAGTGAGGTCGACCCTCCACAAGAACGCTGCTGTGAGCAGTAGAGAGGACCAGAAACCAGAGACCATCCTGGACGACAATAAGAACAAGGGAGGAGTCGACAACCTCCACAAAGTCACAGGCACCTACACGCGCCAAAGGATGACCGCCCGCCCGGTGGCCAATGGCTGTGTTTTACAACATCTTGGAAAAAATGCCTTTGTGGTGTCGATGGCCATCATGGGTGTAAAAAGTACCCAGAAATTATACTTAAGTGAAAGTATGAGTACCGTCTCAAAATCTTACTCGAGTAAAAGTCAGAGTATCTGGCTAAAAACACACTTGAGTAAAAGTCAAAAGGTTTCTACTTCTAAATGTACTTAAGTACTAACAAGTAAAAGCAAAATCGTTTTTTCTGACTGTCTATTGTTCTGATAGCAGGTGTTTAATCAAAGATCCCCCGCTTTCTAGTCTTGCACCAGGACCAATCAGCATGGGTGTGGGCGGGTTCATTTTCCATTGATGGGGATTTGATTGGCTGTTTTTAAATAAAGCGCGGCCGCAGGATTAATAACGTTAACGTTAGTTCGTCCAGAGAAACAAATATACTAATTAAAATAGTTGGACCTGCGAGGTTTGTACTTTGTACTTTGTAGGTCTGCATTTTAAATGTAAGGAGTAAAAAGTATGTTTTTTTTTCTCTGAAATATAATCGAGTAAAAAAGTACAAGTATACAAACCTAATAATACTCGAGTAAAGTACAAATCCCCCAAAAACAGTACTTAAATATTGTAACGAAGTACAATTACTCAAGTACTTTACACCCCTGATGGCCATCAACCCTGGATGGAACGCCTGAAAAACCGTTCGAGAGCTGGCTCTTCTTGGGAGGAGCCAGGGAGAGCTCTGGTCACTCCCCCCGCTGACCGGAGCCAGCGGCATCCCAGAACACCTGCTTCTGCCAATCTGGTGAGAGAGATCCAGGCTCAAAGGTCATCAGTCGCCCCCCCCCCCCACACCAACACTCCCCAGACCAGCAGGCCCCATGCCAGCAGGCCCCATGCCACCAGGGCCCATGCCAAAGACGGCAGGATACGAAAGAGGTGCCAGTCCTGTCCCTCCACCAAAGGACAGAAAAACCAACACTACTTGCGACAAGTGTAAGAAATACATCTGTGTTGAGCTGAGACTCATAAAGTCAAATACTGTGATCCATGCATCTGAACACATCCTCTTTTACACACACACACACACACACACACACACACACACACACACACACACACACACACACACGCACACACGCACACACACACACACACACACACACACACACACACACACACACACACACACACACACACACACACACACACACACACACACACACGCACACACACACACACACACACAACACAGCGTTGTTGTTGTTGTTGTTGTCAGTTATTGTTTTCCCACACAGGGTGAGAAAAAACAAACTGTTCAATGTTCCATGTTCGAAATAGAGTTGTTTTGTTCCTTGATTTATTGATTTATTTCCATAATAGTTCTAAAAACCCACAAAGCAGTTTACTCAATAAAGTGTCTTCATATATTAGCCTGTTATAGTCAGAGTGCATAAATATTTACTCATTTTCTTCAATATGGGGAACAGCATGAGTGAATATAATCCTATTTACGAGTGAAGAAATAGGTATTATTGTCTCTTGGGGCCATATAAAATATTGTTTGATATGGGGACTGGTTATGATGAGCTAATAAGTTAGTAATGAAGTACAAAACAAAACTGGATAATAATCCTTATTTTTTGGGGTGGTTGGTACTGAGTTACACACGGGTCCATTCGGACCCAGAGTTTTAGTTTACACCAAAATAAGATAAAAAATAAGCAGTGCACAAGGGTTATAAGATGCAGAGCGTAGGGGTCTTGAGGGTGTGTAGTTATAAGATGCAGAGCGTAGGGGTCTTGAGGGTGTGTAGTTAGAAGATGCAGAGCGTAGGGGTCTTGAGGGTGTGTAGTTAGAAGAGGCAGAGCGTAGGGGTCTTGAGGGTGTGTAGTTAGAAGAGGCAGAGCGTAGGGGTCTTGAGGGTGTGTAGTTAGAAGATACAGAGCGTAGGGGTCTTGAGGGTGTGTAGTTAGAAGAGGCAGAGCGTAGGGGTCTTGAGGGTGTGTAGTTAGAAGATGCAGAGTGTAGGGGTCTTGAGGGTGTGTAGTTAGAAGATGCAGAGTGTAGGGGTCTTGAGGGTGTGTAGTTAGAAGATACAGAGCGTAGGGGTCTTGAGGGTGTGTAGTTAGAAGATGCAGAGTGTAGGGGTCTTGAGGGTGTGTAGTTAGAAGATGCAGAGCGTAGGGGTCTTGAGGGTGTGTAGTTAGAAGATGCAGAGCGTAGGGGTCTTGAGGGTGTGTAGTTAGAAGATGCAGAGCGTAGGGGTCTTGAGGGTGTGTAGTTAGAAGAGGCAGAGCGTAGGGGTCTTGAAGGTGTGTAGTTAGAAGAGGCAGAGCGTAGGGGTCTTGAGGGTGTGTAGTTAGAAGATGCAGAGCGTAGGGGTCTTGAGGGTGTGTAGTTAGAAGATGCAGAGTGTAGGGGTCTTGAGGGTGTGTAGTTAGAAGATACAGAGCGTAGGGGTCTTGAGGATGTGTAGTTAGAAGATGCAGAGTGTAGGGGTCTTGAGGGTGTGTAGTTAGAAGATGCAGAGCGTAGGGGTCTTGAGGGTGTGTAGTTATAAGATACAGAGCGTAGGGGTCTTGAGGGTGTGTAGTTAGAAGATGCAGAGCGTAGGGGTCTTGAGGGTGTGTAGTTAGAAGATGCAGAGCGTAGGGGTCTTGAGGGTGTGTAGTTAGAAGATGCAGAGCGTAGGGGTCTTGAGGGTGTGTAGTTAGAAGATGCAGAGCGTAGGGGTCTTGAGGGTGTGTAGTTAGAAGATGCAGAGCGTAGGGGTCTTGAGGGTGTGTAGTTAGAAGATGCAGAGAGTAGGGGTCTTGAGGGTGTGTAGTTAGAAGATGCAGAGCGTAGGGGTCTTGAGGGTGTGTAGTTAGAAGATGCAGAGCGTAGGGGTCTTGAGGGTGTGTAGTTAGAAGATGCAGAGCGTAGGGGTCTTGAGGGTGTGTAGTTAGAAGATGCAGAGCGTAGGGGTCTTGAGGGTGTGTAGTTAGAAGATGCAGAGAGTAGGGGTCTTGAGGGTGTGTAGTTAGAAGATGCAGAGCGTAGGGGTCTTGAGGGGGTGTAGTTAGAAGATGCAGGGCGTAGGGGTCTTGAGGGTGTGTAGTTAGAAGATGTAGAGTGTAGCGCATCTTGAGGGTGTGTAGTTAGAAGATGCAGAGCGTAGGGGTCTTGAGGGTGTGTAGTTAGAAGATGTAGAGCGTAGGGGTCTTGAGGGTGTGTAGTTATAAGATGCAGAGCGTAGGGGTCTTGAGGGTGTGTAGTTAGAAGATGCAGACCGTAGTGGTCTTGAGGGTGTGTAGTTAGAAGATGCAGAGTGTAGGGGTCTTGAGGGTGTGTAGTTAGAAGATGCAGAGTGTAGGGGTCTTGAGGGTGTGTAGTTAGAAGATACAGAGTGTAGGGGTCTTGAGGGTGTGTAGTTAGAAGATGCAGAGCGTAGGGGTCTTGAGGGTGTGTAGTTAGAAGATGCAGAGTGTAGGGGTCTTGAGGGTGTGTAGTTAGAAGATGCAGAGTGTAGGGGTCTTGAGGGTGTGTAGTTAGAAGATACAGAGTGTAGGGGTCTTGAGGGTGTGTAGTTAGAAGATGCAGAGCGTAGGGGTCTTGAGGGTGTGTAGTTAGAAGATGCAGAGCGTAGGGGTCTTGAGGGTGTGTAGTTAGAAGATGCAGAGCGTAGGGGTCTTGAGGGTGTGTAGTTAGAAGATGCAGAGTGTAGGGGTCTTGAGGGTGTGTAGTTAGAAGATGCAGAGCGTAGGGGTCTTGAGGGTGTGTAGTTAGAAGAGGCAGAGCGTAGGGGTCTTGAGGGTGTGTAGTTAGAAGATGCAGAGTGTAGGGGTCTTGAGGGTGTGTAGTTAGAAGATGCAGAGCGTAGGGGTCTTGAGGGTGTGTAGTTAGAAGATGCAGAGCGTAGGGGTCTTGAGGGTGTGTAGTTAGAAGATGCAGAGCGTAGGGGTCTTGAGGGTGTGTAGTTAGAAGATGCAGAGCGTAGGGGTCTTGAGGGTGTGTAGTTATAAGATACAGAGCGTAGGGGTCTTGAGGGTGTGTAGTTATAAGATACAGAGCGTAGGGGTCTTGAGGGTGTGTAGTTAGAAGATGCAGAGCGTAGGGGTCTTGAGGGTGTGTAGTTAGAAGATGCAGAGTGTAGGGGTCTTGAGGACGTGTAGTTAGAAGATGCAGAGCGTAGGGGTCTTAAGGGTGTGTAGTTAGAGAGATCGTTTATTTTATCATATCTAATCTTATCTCATCTTTACTGGTTACTATCCAGAGGCATCATGCAGGTACCTATAGTGTTTATAGTGGAAGCTGTGTTGCCCGTAAAAGCACAGTTTTCAGCAATGGACAGGGGTGTTCAGTTCAGTTCAGTTCAGTTATTTTTTATTTCGGGCTTTGGACACATAACAACGGTCATTCCATAAATCGTCAGAGTTTTACCAGCTGCTATTGCTGGACAGGGGTGTAAAAAGTACCCAGAAATGATACTTAAGTGAAAGTATGGGTACCGTCTCAAAATCGTACTCAAGTAAAAGTCACAGTATCTGGCTAAAAACACACTTGGGTAAAAGTCAAAAAGTTTCTACTTTTAAATGTACTTAAGTACTAAAAAGTTAAAACTTTTTTTTATTCCAGGGCAATGAAATGTTCCGTTTCGTCCTCTTCATCACTCGTACTATCGTTTGTGGCCGTCTTCTGTAGCTCGTCACTCTGACTGTCTGTTCTTCTGATAGCAGGTGTCTAATCAAAGATCCCCCGCTTTCTAGTCTTGCACAAGGACCAATCAGCATGGGTATGGGCGGGTTAATTTTCCATCGATGGGGATTTGATTGGCTGTTTTCAAATAAAGTGCGGCCGCCCGCAGGATTAATAACGTTAACGTTAATTCGGCCAGAGAAACAAATATACCGGTACTAATAAAAATATTTCGAGATTTGTACTTTGTACTTTGTACGTCTGCATTTAAAATGTAAGGAGAAAAAGGTATGTTTTTTTTCTCTGAAATGTAATGGAGTAAAAGTACAAAGTATACAAACCTAATAATACTTGATTAAAGTACAAATCCCCCAAAACAGTACGTAACTAATTGTAACAAAGTACAATCGCTCAAGTACTTTACACCCCTGGTAACGGACCATCAACGCGTCATACATTTGACTCTGTCTATTTTATCTGACTCTTTTTATTATCGTCTATTTAAAACTGAATCAAACCATAAACCAGGCGGCCTGTTGGGATGTTAGATCCGAATGTGAAAAACTGTGATTTTTATATGTCTGCACTTTATGTGCTCATTTTATGTCTTCTTTTCTGCTGTGAAGCACTTTGAGCTGCAGTTTCTGCATGAACGGTGCCATACAAATAAAGTTTATTATCACCGGTATTATTATTATTATTATTATTATTATACGTCTCCGAGGAGAGTGAACCGCCCTGTGTCTCCGTACGCCTCGGGGGCGGTTGAGGACAGCCGTCGACACACACAGCTCATCCTCTCCTCCAAACCGCCTCCTGGCTCCAGCCGCGGCACACCAGAGACCAGCGCATCATCGTCGGCGTATAATCAGAAACACACTTTGTGCAAATCCACACGCCACCATCGATACAAACCTTAAAAGAGAGATTGACAAACTTCTGGTTGGTTTATGATGATGATGATGATGATGATGTGCCGAACGGGGTTTGCCAAGCGCGCAAAAAAAAAAAAGAGAGAGTCGTGCACTTGTTGTCAACAGCATCTGGTGTAAGTAAGTAAGTAAGTAAGTAAGTAAGTAAGTAAGTAAGTAAGTAAGTAAGTAAGTAAGTAAGTAAGTAAGTAAGTAAGTAAGTAAGTAAGTAAGTAAGTAAGTAAGTAAGTAAGTAAGTAAGTATTTATAAAGCACCTTTCATACATGTCATGTAGCTCAAAGTGCTGTACACAAACATAGGCATATATAACGATAAAAGCAATAAAGTCACAGTGATCAGTTAAGATCAATGTTTAAAAAAAAAATAATAATAATAATAATAACGTAAAAATGAAAATAACGTAAAAATGAAAACATGAAAACAGTCATTTGCTTACCAGTTTGGGAGAACAGGTCCGCACAAACATGTCCGCTCAGTAGCAACCGGAAGTAGGAAATGCACTAAACCAATGCACTTGTACGGTAGGTAGCAATGTTAGCTCTTATAACGCTAGTGTAGTTACGTTTTTATTAGTGGTCAGAGTTGGGTCCATAAGACTTATCCAAGGTGTATCATCAGCGCCGGAGAGGGAGAACATTGTCGGTCTCGCCAAATTGTCTGTCCAATAAATGTGACGCGCCTATAAGTGAGAGAGAGAAACGGGAGGGTGGGCCTGGCTGGCTGTCGGCCTGGTGGCCCTCTGGCTGGCTGTCGGCCTGGTGGCCCTCTGGCTGGCTGGCTGTCGGCCTGGTGGCCCTCTGGCTGGCTGTCGGCCTGGTGGCCCTCTGCCTGGCTGGCTGTCGGCCTGGTGGCCCTCTGCCTGGCTGTCGGCCTGGTGGCCCTCTGGCTGGCTGCCGGCCTGCCTGGCTGTCGGCCCGGTGTGTTGTGTCCAGGGACTGGACACATGGCCTGTGGTGTAACTCTAGTCCGTGGACGACCACACCGGCCGGGCTGGAGGTCTGGGAGCGGCCGCTGGTGAATGTGGGACAGATGGGACGCAGGAGAGAATGCCGTCCACTGTTTCCCGGAGCAGCAGCAGCCTCTCTGCCTCACAAAGCCCATTGATTTTCTTTTTTCTCCCCGTGTCGAGTGAGAAGACGAGGAAGATCTCGTTTCAGCGTCGTCCGCCGCGCGGTGGTGGTCACGACGCCCGGGCCCGGGGGTCAGGTCTGTCCCCGCCGGAGGGGGCTGGGGGACAATAACAACCAGATTCCTATCTCTCTGCTGGGATCCCCCTCTGTGTTGCATCAGCGTGCTGCTCCGTCAGCCCAGCGAGCTGAGACGCTGAGACCAATACAACCACCAAACACTGTTGCGTGGCGATAATAAAGTGTCCTATGGCCTCTGGAACAGTACTAAGACTAGGCAGAATTTCAGAAAATGTGCTTGTATAAAGTGCTGAAGGCATTTCGTGCATTTATTTTTGGTACACAACATTTCTAGGGGTATTAAGGGGTGTGCTGAATCCAGATCTGCTGTATACCAAGCTCAAGGATGTCAAATAAGGCCTCAAAATTGAGAAATCCAACATGGCCGCCAGCACCAGGCCCTCTCTCCACAAAAACAGGTGCTAAACCCACAGTTTTTATTCTACTGACATGCAACTTTGCACAGAACATCTGCACCTATGGAGGAAGAAGGTGGAAATACAGCTGCGGTGCAACCATGAGTAACAGAGTGTTTTTGACTGTCTTACTGTAATCTTTGCATAGGCGAGGATAAAAAAATACATTTCTTCAGTGTTTGCAGGAATACTACAGCAATTTGGTCATAACTGTACAGTGTTGGACACCACCATTGGAATCCCCCAAGTCTTAGCTTTCTTTTATGCAAGTAGCGGATATATAAGCATTTTAATGTAAGCATGCTGTTTTAGGCAAATTTTCTAAAAATAAATGGTGGGGCTTAATGAGTTAAGTGTGACTACACAAGGTACAAACCTGAATTAAATGTGCTTTTGTAAGTTTTATTACATGGGCGATCCGATGCCATATTCAGATTTATATCTCATATAGACTAGTGATATAAATAGTGAAAAAGATGTATGGGCGGTCGGGTGGCGTAGCGGAGATTGCGCTCATCACCAATGCAAGAGGCTGCAGTCTCGACTCCCGGAGTCAGCATTGCCCTGCGGCTTGGGCCGGTCGTCATACTAACTCGTTTGGCTGGGTTAGCGGGAGGGAAGTCGTTGGTGGTAATCTGGCGTTGTGGACAGCGACACCTACAGGTCAGGTCTGGGCGCCTGCTCAGCGAAAGGCAGAAAGTGGTGAAGGCAGCGTGACCTCCCACACGTTACGCTTCACCAATGAGAGTCCTCGCTGCCAGGTGAAAAGAGAGCCACTGGCTGTCGCCGCGCGTGTCGGAGGAAGCATGTGGTGGACTTCAGGGTTCCCTTGTACCGACCAGTAGGAGGAACATGTGTGCACAACAACCAGGTAGGGGGGGGGGGGGGGGGGGGGAATTGGCATAACGACTAAATTGGGATGGGGAGAAAGGCATAAAAAAATCAGGCGGAGAAAAAGAGGATTAAAAAAATATATAATAAATAAAAAATAATTGTAACTATGAATAATTTCAGAGTGTTTCAAGATGGTGGTGACTGAGAAACATAATCAGTAGTCACACCGGAGATTCGAGAATCCCTACTTGGCGCAGAACACCTTGGACAGGCACAACTGAACATGTTTGTGGACAAACGTTTGTGTGAACCTCCAGATAGTGACCAGCACCTGAACCTGAAATCACCCATTCGAATGAACAAAGCCAAAGACATTTGCCTCTTTGTACGAAGTTGTGCAACTTTCCAAGAACAAGCAAAACACCATCAAAGTGGACAGGCAGATTCTACAAAGGCTCATCACAGCTTACAGAGCAGGTCGTAAGGTAGACCTTGACAATATCCTCCAGCATGAGCTCATGCCCATCCCGCCATCTCTGGCCACAACTAACGGGAGTCTACATTCCACCAACAAGTCTGTGTTCGCAAATATACTGAGGAAACAAGTTAAAACCCCTGCAGATCAGACCCTTCAGGGACCCAGCTGCCTGGTCATCGATGGCCAAGCTCTGGTAATGGCACTCGGAAAGCCACCTGACACTACAACATTCGGTGACTATGCCAACAAGTTCACTGACACCGTGTTGAAGATGGGAGCAAAATACCAGAGGGTAGATGTCGTCTTTGACAGATACCATGACCAATCCATCAAAACAGGCACAAGGGTGAAACGCAAACAGCGCCACAGGCCAGTACGTCGTGAAATCAAAAACAAGTCTGTTCCACTTCCTGCCGATTGGTCGAGCTTCATGGCCCTTGAAGACAACAAATCAGATATCGCTCAACTGCTCTCAAATCACCTGATAGAACACAGCCCGGATGATGAACCTGTAGTTGTAGTATCAGAGAGGTTTGCTGAAGGGACAACTGTCAGGTCAACAGATCCAGATCTTGAAGTCTCCTCTCTGAGTGCTGACCATGAGGAAGCTGATACACGACTGATGTTACACTGCATCCAGGCTCCAGTGGAAACAATCGTCGTGTCAGCGCGTGACACAGATGTGCTGCTTCTACTCTTGGCTCACTATGACAGAATCCGATGTACGCTATGTAGGCTAAAAAGCTGATAGCATCACGATGGTTCCAACCGGAAAAAATGTGCCGAAAGGTCTGGATTATTACATATCTCGATGTGATCTATCAAGAAATATCGACAGCAAGAATTTTGGGTCTCAATGAATCCAAAATGACATTGTGGTTAGAAGTGGTGGAGAAAATAAAAGCTAGCATATAATGGTAATGTCTGGTTAGGAGCGAGGGAAAATGGATGGATTATCCAATGGGGGGTCCGGGAGGGGGGGGGGGGGTACGAGCTGGAGCATATGTGTGTAGGTTTTTAGATAACAGGTATTAAGGGTATATCCTATATATGACAATTAACTAAAATGTGATTTCATTGGATGTGCACTGTCAACTAATGCTTGTATATCTTATCGTGTGTTGTCATGTTTGTTTATGTGTTTGTTTAAAAAATAATAAAAAAAGAAAATACAAAAAAAAAAATCCGATGTACGCATCTCTACATGAAAGCTGGGACATCGAAGGATCCAAAATATTTTCCAGTACATGACATTAGAAAGCTACTATCTGATGATCAACTGGACACAATCCTTGCCTTCCATGCCCCTCACCGGATGTGACAGTGTGTCCCAGTTCAGTGGTCACGGAAAGAAAACAGCGTGGCAGGTGTTCGAGCACCATCACACTGATCTTGCTGGCCTTGGGAAGGGCCCTTTCACAGAAGATCTTGTGACATCAACAGAGAGATTCATCTGCAAGATCTATGGTGTGCCTGAGGTGGATACGTGCAACAAATATCTAATTTGCATAAATGGCATGTTCAAGAGAAAATAGTTTGATGAATAAATCCATGGCCTGGGATCATCCTGCTTTTCTTTCTTATTTGGTTGATGAGTTGCATCAATAACGACCACCGTTTCTGCTATAAATATTAGTTTCAAGCAACATTTTCACAACTGATCTAAAATCAGGATATGATTTTAAATTCCTCATGTATGCAAACATATAAAAACACATTTCATTCATGTTTCTTTCTACCTTGTTTAGTCAGAAAGATATGCACTTAAATAGACTTCAGCCTGGCGCCGGCGGCCATGTTGGATTTCTCAATTTTGAGGCCTTATTTGACATTTTTGAGCTTGGTATACAGCAGATCTGGATTCAGCACCCCTTAATACCCCTAGAAATGTTGTGTACCAAAAATAAACACGAAATGCCTTCAGGGTTATGATTTTCTTTGAAAATAATAAAGCAGTCCTTCTTTTTTACCGACATGTCCTTTTTTCCTTCACTTGCTTCTCGTATGTGAAGACTGAGAATGTTCATCAATTCTTCCCTTGTTTGTGGAACGTGATCATGTCCTTCGATTATTTTCCTTTGACCCAAGTTTTTTTTTCTTTTTTTTTGGGAATTAAAGAAATAAAAATGAAAATAAAACACATAAAATGAAGTAATATTAAATATTTATCTTATTTTATCTTATCTGGTCTTATTTTATTTTATATTATCTTAGCTTATCTTGTCTTATTTGATCTTATCTTATCTTATCTTATCTTATATTATATTATATTATATTATCTTATTTGATCTTATATTAACTTATTTTATATTATATTATCTAATCTTGTCTTATTTTATCTTATCTGATGTTATTTTATCTTATCCTATCTTATTTTATTTCATCGTATCTTATCTTATTTCAGCTCGTTGTTGGGGCTGCTCCATGCTCGGGCTGTGTCCAATAACACAGACTCCTCTCAGCGCTGGTTTCAGTGAGCTATTGAAAACACATTTAGTAAAACACACTGTTGCATGGCAATAATACAGTATCTTATCTTATCTCAACACAGTTGTAGGCCCCTAACTGTTGTGTCCCCGGCCCAAATGTTCGCTCGACATAAATCGTCAAACAGGAAAGAGAGCATGTGGTCGGTCGATCATCAGGCCGAGGAGAGCGAAAGGCCTTTAAAGAGCGTAAAACATGTTCTGAAGGAACACAGGGCTGAGGTAATATTGGGGTTCAGAAGCCCAGGGGGGGGGGAGCGCACAAGGTCCTCTCTGCCGTTAACCCCTCGGCCCCCATGCCTCTGATTGGGGAACGACCATATGATGTCATCGCATTGGCATCAGCGCGTCTCGGGAGGTAGAGCGGTCGTCTGGTAATCAGGGTGGATGTGAGGCAGGCGTTGTAAAGTGGTGCTGCATTAGATATACATCATAAATCATAAACATGTAACATAACCCTTTCACTACCACACTACAAAGGGTTAACGTTTTCACTACAAAGGGTTAACGCTTTCACTACCACACTACAAAGGGTTAACATTTCACTACCACACTACAGAAGGTTAACCCTTTCACTACCGCACTACAGAAGGTTAACCTTTTACTACCACACTACAGAAGGTTAACCTTTCACTACCACACTACAGACGGTTAACCTTTCACTACCACACTACAGAAGGTTAACCCTTTCACTACCACACTACAGAAGGTTAACCTTTCACTACAGAAGGTTAACCTTTCACTACCACACTACAGAAGGTTAACCTTTCACTACCACACTACATAAGGTTAACCCTTTCACTACCGCACTACAGAAGGTTAACCTTTCACTACCACACTACAGACGGTTAACCTTTCACCACCACACTACAGAAGGTTAACCTTTCACTACCACACTACAGAAGGTTAATCTTTCACTACCACACTACAGAAGGTTAACCTTTCACTACCACACTACAGAAGGTTAACCCTCTCACAACCACACTACAGAAGGTTAACCCTCTCACTACCACACTAGAGACGGTTAACCTTTCACTACCACACTACAGAAGGTTAACCTTTCACTACCACACTACAGACGGTTAACCTTTCACTACCACACTACAGAAGGTTAACCTTTCACTACCACACTACAGAAGGTTAACCTTTCACTACCACACTACAGAAGGTTAACCTTTCACTACCACACTACAGAAGGTTAACCTTTCACTACCACAATACAGACGGTTAACACTTTCACTACCACACTACAGAAGGTTAACCTTTCACTACCACACTACAGACAGTTAACCCTTTCACTACCACACTACAGAAGGTTAACCCTTTCACTACCACACTACAGAAGGTTAACCTTTCACTAACACACTACAGAAGGTTAACCTTTCACTACCACACTACAGAAGGTTAACCTTTCACTACAGAAGGTTAACCCTTTCACTACCACACTACAGAAGGTTAACCTTTCACTACCACACTGCAGAAGGTTAACCCTTTCACTACCACACTAAGGTTAACCCTTCACTACCACAATACAGAAGGGTTAACGCTTTCACTACCACACTACAAAGGGTTAACGCTTTCACTACCACACTACAAAGGGTTAACGCTTTCACTACCACAATACAAAGGGTTAACCCTTTCACTACCACACTACAAAGGTTTAACCCTTTCACTACCACAATACAGAAGGTTAACCCTTCACTACCACAATACAGAAGGTTAACCCTTTCACTACCACACTACAGAAGGTTAACCCTTTCACTACCACCGTACAGAAAGTTAGCCTTTCACTACCACACTACATAAGGTTAACCCTTTCACTGCCACAATACAGAAGGTTAACCCTTTCACTACCACACTACAAAGGGTTAACATTTCACTACCACACTACAAAGGGTTAACATTTCACTACCACACTACAAAGGGTTAACCCTTTTCACTACCACACTAGATGGTTAACCTTTCACTACCACAATACAGAATGTTAACCCTTCACTACCACAATACAGGTTAACCCTTTCACTACAGCACTACAGAGGGTTAACCTTTCACTACCACACTACAGAGGGTTAACCTTTCACTACCACACTACAGAAGGTTAACCCTTTCACTTTCACACTACAGAACGTTACCCTTTCACTACCACACTACAGAAGGTTAACCTTTCACTACCACACTACAGAAGGTTAACCTTTCACTACCACACTACAGAAGGTTAACCCTTTCACTACCACACTAGACAGTTAAGAAATTACAGAAGGTGTGGTAGTGAAAGGTTAACCTTCTGTAGTGTGGTAGTGAAAGGGTTAACCTTCTGTAGTGTGGTAGTGAAAGCGTTAACCCTTTGTAGTGTGGTAGTGAAAGCGTTAACCCTTTGTAGTGTGGTAGTGAAAGGTTAACCTTCTGTAGTGTGGTAGTGAAAGGTTAACCTTCTGTAGTGTGGTAGTGAAAGCGTTAACCCTTTGTATGTGGTAGTGAAAGGTTAACCTTCTGTAGTGTGGTAGTGAAAGGGTTAACCTTCTGTAGTGTGGTAGTGAAAGGGTTAACCTTCTGTAGTGTGGTAGTGAAAGGTTAACCTTCTGTAGTGTGGTAGTGAAAGGTTAACCTTCTGTAGTGTGGTAGTGAAAGGGTTAACCTTCTGTAGTGTGATAGTGAAAGGTTAACCTTCTGTAGTGTGGTAGTGAAAGATTAACCTTCTGTAGTGTGGTAGTGAAAGGGTTAACCTTCTGTAGTGTGGTAGTGAAAGCGTTAACCCTTTGTAGTGTGGTAGTGAAAGCGTTAACCCTTTGTAGTGTGGTAGTGAAAGGTTAACCTTCTGTAGTGTGGTAGTGAAAGGTTAACCTTCTGTAGTGTGGTAGTGAAAGCGTTAACCCTTTGTAGTGTGGTAGTGAAAGGTTAACCTTCTGTAGTGTGGTAGTGAAAGGTTAACCTTCTGTAGTGTGGTAGTGAAAGGGTTAACCTTCTGTAGTGTGGTAGTGAAAGGTTAACCTTCTGTAGTGTGGTAGTGAAAGGTTAACCTTCTGTAGTGTGGTAGTGAAAGGGTTAACCTTCTGTAGTGTGGTAGTGAACGGGTTAACCTTCTGTAGTGTGATAGTGAAAGGTTAACCTTCTGTAGTGTGGTAGTGAAAGGTTAACCGTCTGTAGCGTGGTAGTGAAAGGGTTAACCTTCTGTAGCGTGGTAGTGAAAGGGTTAATGGTTTTTTGACCCATGCTTCTTTGTCTCGATAGGGGGGAGCTTGCTCGACCGGTCTGACCAAAACGCTCCCCTTTCCCATGAGCCTCTTGGAGCAGACGGAGGGAAGCGAGGGTCAGGAGGTCGGGAGAGGAAACTGGCCTTTCATTCTAAATAAAACCCCCTCCTCCTCCAGAGGCCGGCGTGTCAGAGGAGAACTACGCCGTAAATCTGCTTTAAAGACGCCGGCCCTCTCCCCACTCGCGTTTGTTGCTATTTTTGGGACTTCGCGTTTTTTTCACATTCTTTTTCTTTCATCATCATTATTCTTCCGTTTCGCTCCAGATTGACAGCAGCGAACGACGGAGGCCAAGGAGATTCGTTTACACGAGTTGCCAGATGAGTTTGTTTTCAAAACTACGGGTCGTGATTTGTTACACGGCGGGCGCCCAACGTCGAGGTCGACCTAACGGGGGGGGGGGGGGGGGGGGGCTGGGGGTTAGCATCGGCGCGGCAACCCCCTGTCGGTATGAGGTGGGTCGGGGGGTGCGGGAGGGGGTCGGTGGGCAGCGGTGGTGGGCAGCGGACATCTTGGAGCGTTTCATGGGAACATCAGTTTGGAGCAGCTGGCGGTGAACCACTAACTACGCTGCAGCGACTCCTTTATGGTCAATTAATCTCTCCTCGTTCTTATTTTCCTCTCGTTCTCCCGAGGATACTTTCGCCCCGGCGAGAGAGAGGAGGAGAGAGAGGGAGAGAGAGAGAGGAGAGGAGAGGGGAGGAGAGGGAGAGAGAGAGAGAGAGAGAGAGAGAGAGAGAGAGAGAGAGAGAGAGAGAGAGAGGGAGAGGCAGAGAGAGAGAGAGAGAGAGAGAGAGAGAGAGGCGGAGAGAGAGAGGGAGAGGGAGAGAGAGAGAGAGAGAGAGAGAGAGAGAGAGAGAGAGAGAGAGAGAGAGAGAGAGAGAGAGAGAGAGAGAGAGGCGGAGAGACCCACAGTCAATCCCAGTTCATCCTGTGTGAATTTGGTGAACTTGAAAGGGAGCATGTGAACCCCCACCATAGAAAAAAGTAAAGAACCGGATCCATGCGGACCAGGCCGGTGGGGGAGGGGCTGGGGGCGGGGGGGGGGGGGGGGGGGGGTTGTACTGTATACAGAAACAAAGCCCACAGCGTTTCATCTCCCTGACGAGGCAAACCGACACATGTCAACGTGCTCAAGACGGTCAGATGTGGAGCAGCGTAAACTATGCGTGGCAGTGAAAGGGTTAACCTTCTGTAGTGTGGCAGTGAGGGGGTTAACCTTCTGTACTGTCACAGTGAAAGGGTTAACCCTTTGTCATGTGGCAGTGGAAGGGTTAACCTTCTGTATTGTGGCAGTGAAAGGGTTAACCCTTTGTCATGCGGCAGTGAAAGGGTTAACCATTTGTCGTGTGGCAGTGAAAGGGTTAACCTTCTGTATTGTGGCAGTGAAAAGGTTAACCCTTTGTCATGCGGCAGTGACAGGGTTAACCTTCTGTATTGTCGCAGTGAAGAGTTAACCCTTTGGTAGTGTGGTAGTGAAAGGGTTAACCTTCTGTAGTGTGGTAGTGAAAGGGTTAACCTTCTGTAGTGTGGTAGTGAAAGGGTTAACCTTCTGTAGTGTGGTAGTGAAAGGGTTAACCTTCTGTAGTGTGGTAGTGAAAGGTTAACCTTGTGTAGTGTGGTAGTGAAAGGGTTAACCTTCTGTAGTGTGGCAGTGAAAGGTTAACCTTCTGTAGTGTGGTAGTGCAAGGGTTAACCTCCTGTATTGTGGTAGTGAAAGGGTTAACCCTTTGGTAGTGTGGCAGTGAAAGGTTAACCTTCTGTAGTGTGGTAGTGCAAGGGTTAACATCCTGTATTGTGGTAGTGAAAGGGTTAACCTCCTGTATTGTGGTAGTGAAAGGGTTAACCCTTTGGTAGTGTAGTAGTGAAAGGGTTAACCGTTTATAGAGTGGTAGTGAAAGGGTAACCTTATATAGGGGTGGCAGTGAAAGGGTTAACCTTCTGTATTCTCACAGTGAAAGGG
The DNA here is from genome assembly GCF_963971535.1 of Notolepis coatsorum. Lineage (NCBI taxonomy): Eukaryota > Metazoa > Chordata > Actinopteri > Aulopiformes > Paralepididae > Notolepis > Notolepis coatsorum. Next base: position 471 of record NW_028173841.1, on the reverse strand, counting down.
TTAACCCTTTGTCCTGCAGCAGTGAAAGGGTTAACCTTTTGTATTGTCACAGTGAAAGGGTTAACCTTCTGTATGTCACAGTGAAAGGGTTAACCTTCTGTATTGTCGCAGTGAACGGGTTAATCTTCTGTATTGTCGCAGTGAAAGGGTTAATCTTCTGTATTGTCGCAGTGAAAGGGTTAATCTTCTGTATTGTCGCAGTGAAAGGGTTAATCTTCTGTATTGTCGCAGTGAAAGGGTTAATCTTCTGTATTGTCGCAGTGAAAGGGTTAATCTTCTGTATTGTCGCAGTGAAAGGGTTAATCTTCTGTATTGTCGCAGTGAAAGGGTTAATCTTCTGTATTGTCGCAGTGAAAGGGTTAATCTTCTGTATTGTCGCAGTGAAAGGGTTAATCTTCTGTATTGTCGCAGTGAAAGCTGCTGAAGCTCCAGGACGTCTCCTAACGAGCCGGTGATTGATTCCACCGGGAC
>NW_028173842.1:0-1000 GCF_963971535.1 Notolepis coatsorum | reverse complement strand
AGCCAGCCAGTAAGCCAGCCAGTAAGCCAGCCAGTAAGCCAGCCAGTAAGCCAACCAGTAAGCCAGCCGGTAAGCCAGCCAGTAAGCCAACCAGTAAGCAGCCAGTAAGCCAACCGGTAAGCCAACCGGTAAGCCAACCAGTAAGCCAGCCAGTAAGCCAGCCAGTAAGCCAACCAGTAAGCCAACCAGTAAGCCAACCAGTAAACCAGCCAGTAAGCCAACCAGTAAGCCTACCAGTAAGCCAACCAGTAAGCCAACCAGTAAGCCAACCAGTAAGCCAACCAGTAAGCCAACCAGTAAGCCAACCAGTAAGCCAGCCAGTAAGCCAACCAGTAAGCCAACCAGTAAGCCAACCAGTAAACCAGCCAGTAAGCCAACCAGTAAGCCTACCAGTAAGCCAACCAGTAAGCCAACCAGTAAGCCAGCCAGTAAGCCAGCCAGTAAGCCAACCAGTAAGCCAGACAGTAAGCCAGCCAGTAAGCCAACCAGTAAGCCAACCAGTAAGCCAGCCGGTAAGCCAGCCAGTAAGCCAACCAGTAAGCAGCCAGTAAGCCAGCCAGTAAGCAGCCAGTAAGCCAACCGGTAAGCCAACCAGTAAGCCAGCCAGTAAGCCAGCCAGTAAGCCAGCCAGTAAGCAGCCAGTAAGCCAACCGGTAAGCCAACCGGTAAGCCACCAGTAAGCCAGCCAGTAAGCCAGCCAGTAAGCCAACCAGTAAGCCAACCAGTAAGCCAGTAAGCGCCAGTAAGCCAGCCAGTAAGCAGCCAGTAAGCAGCCGGTCAGTAAGCAGCCAGTAAGCAGCAGTAAGCAGCCGGTCAGTAAGCAGCCAGTAAGCCAGCCGGTCAGTAAGCAGCCAGTAAGCCAGCCGGTCAGTAAGCAGCCAGTAAGCCAGCCGGTCAGTAAGCAGCCAGTAAGCAGCCAGTAAGCAGCCGGTCAGTAAGCAGCCGGTCAGTAAGCAGCCAGTAAGCAGCCAGTAAGCAGCCAGTAAGCCAGCCGGTCAGT
>NW_028173843.1:17500-101041 GCF_963971535.1 Notolepis coatsorum | reverse complement strand
ATTTAGCACTTGTAAAAAGATATTCGCTTATGAAATAAAAACACATTCTAAACAGTCTTTTGCCATTCTAATGCCATTATCTGCATTGTAGGGCTATAGTAAGGTTGCTGGCTTGAAATTTAGCACTTGTAAAAAGATATTCGCTTATGAAATAAAAACACATTCTAAACAGTCTTTTGCCATTCTAATGCCATTATCTGCATTGTAGGGCTATAGTAAGGTTGCTGGCTTGAAATTTAGCACTTGTAAAAAGATATTCGCTTATGAAATAAAAACACATTCTAAACAGTCTTTTGCCATTCTAATGCCATTATCTGCATTGTAGGGCTATTTAGACTGTCTTAGTAAGGTTGCAGGCTTGAAATTTAGCACTTGTAAAAAGATATTCGCTTATGAAATAAAAACACATTCTAAACAGTCTTTTGCCATTCTAATGCCATTATCTGCATTGTAGGGCTATTTAGACTGTCTTAGTAAGGTTGCTGGCTTGAAATTTAGCACTTGTAAAAAGATATTCGCTTATGAAATAAAAACACATTCTAAACAGTCTTTTGCCATTCTAATGCCATTATCTGCATTGTAGGGCTATAGTAAGGTTGCAGGCTTGAAATTTAGCACTTGTAAAAAGATATTCGCTTATGAAATAAAAACACATTCTAAACAGTCTTTTGCCATTCTAATGCCATTATCTGCATTGTAGGGCTATAGTAAGGTTGCAGGCTTGAAATTTAGCACTTGTAAAAAGATATTCGCTTATGAAATAAAAACACATTCTAAACAGTCTTTTGCCATTCTAATGCCATTATCTGCATTGTAGGGCTATTTAGACTGTCTTAGTAAGGTTGCTGGCTTGAAATTTAGCACTTGTAAAAAGATATTCGCTTATGAAATAAAAACACATTCTAAACAGTCTTTTGCCATTCTAATGCCATTATCTGCATTGTAGGGCTATAGTAAGGTTGCTGGCTTGAAATTTAGCACTTGTAAAAAGATATTCGCTTATGAAATAAAAACACATTCTAAACAGTCTTTTGCCATTCTAATGCCATTATCTGCATTGTAGGGCTATAGTAAGGTTGCTGGCTTGAAATTTAGCACTTGTAAAAAGATATTCGCTTATGAAATAAAAACACATTCTAAACAGTCTTTTGCCATTCTAATGCCATTATCTGCATTGTAGGGCTATAGTAAGGTTGCAGGCTTGAAATTTAGCACTTGTAAAAAGATATTCGCTTATGAAATAAAAACACATTCTAAACAGTCTTTTGCCATTCTAATGCCATTATCTGCATTGTAGGGCTATAGTAAGGTTGCTGGCTTGAAATTTAGCACTTGTAAAAAGATATTCGCTTATGAAATAAAAACACATTCTAAACAGTCTTTTGCCATTCTAATGCCATTATCTGCATTGTAGGGCTATTTAGACTGTCTTAGTAAGGTTGCTGGCTTGAAATTTAGCACTTGTAAAAAGATATTCGCTTATGAAATAAAAACACATTCTAAACAGTCTTTTGCCATTCTAATGCCATTATCTGCATTGTAGGGCTATAGTAAGGTTGCAGGCTTGAAATTTAGCACTTGTAAAAAGATATTCGCTTATGAAATAAAAACACATTCTAAACAGTCTTTTGCCATTCTAATGCCATTATCTGCATTGTAGGGCTATAGTAAGGTTGCAGGCTTGAAATTTAGCACTTGTAAAAAGATATTCGCTTATGAAATAAAAACACATTCTAAACAGTCTTTTGCCATTCTAATGCCATTATCTGCATTGTAGGGCTATTTAGACTGTCTTAGTAAGGTTGCTGGCTTGAAATTTAGCACTTGTAAAAAGATATTCGCTTATGAAATAAAAACACATTCTAAACAGTCTTTTGCCATTCTAATGCCATTATCTGCATTGTAGGGCTATAGTAAGGTTGCTGGCTTGAAATTTAGCACTTGTAAAAAGATATTCGCTTATGAAATAAAAACACATTCTAAACAGTCTTTTGCCATTCTAATGCCATTATCTGCATTGTAGGGCTATAGTAAGGTTGCTGGCTTGAAATTTAGCACTTGTAAAAAGATATTCGCTTATGAAATAAAAACACATTCTAAACAGTCTTTTGCCATTCTAATGCCATTATCTGCATTGTAGGGCTATTTAGACTGTCTTAGTAAGGTTGCTGGCTTGAAATTTAGCACTTGTAAAAAGATATTCGCTTATGAAATAAAAACACATTCTAAACAGTCTTTTGCCATTCTAATGCCATTATCTGCATTGTAGGGCTATTTAGACTGTCTTAGTAAGGTTGCAGGCTTGAAATTTAGCACTTGTAAAAAGATATTCGCTTATGAAATAAAAACACATTCTAAACAGTCTTTTGCCATTCTAATGCCATTATCTGCATTGTAGGGCTATTTAGACTGTCTTAGTAAGGTTGCTGGCTTGAAATTTAGCACTTGTAAAAAGATATTCGCTTATGAAATAAAAACACATTCTAAACAGTCTTTTGCCATTCTAATGCCATTATCTGCATTGTAGGGCTATAGTAAGGTTGCAGGCTTGAAATTTAGCACTTGTAAAAAGATATTCGCTTATGAAATAAAAACACATTCTAAACAGTCTTTTGCCATTCTAATGCCATTATCTGCATTGTAGGGCTATAGTAAGGTTGCAGGCTTGAAATTTAGCACTTGTAAAAAGATATTCGCTTATGAAATAAAAACACATTCTAAACAGTCTTTTGCCATTCTAATGCCATTATCTGCATTGTAGGGCTATTTAGACTGTCTTAGTAAGGTTGCTGGCTTGAAATTTAGCACTTGTAAAAAGATATTCGCTTATGAAATAAAAACACATTCTAAACAGTCTTTTGCCATTCTAATGCCATTATCTGCATTGTAGGGCTATAGTAAGGTTGCTGGCTTGAAATTTAGCACTTGTAAAAAGATATTCGCTTATGAAATAAAAACACATTCTAAACAGTCTTTTGCCATTCTAATGCCATTATCTGCATTGTAGGGCTATAGTAAGGTTGCTGGCTTGAAATTTAGCACTTGTAAAAAGATATTCGCTTATGAAATAAAAACACATTCTAAACAGTCTTTTGCCATTCTAATGCCATTATCTGCATTGTAGGGCTATAGTAAGGTTGCTGGCTTGAAATTTAGCACTTGTAAAAAGATATTCGCTTATGAAATAAAAACACATTCTAAACAGTCTTTTGCCATTCTAATGCCATTATCTGCATTGTAGGGCTATAGTAAGGTTGCTGGCTTGAAATTTAGCACTTGTAAAAAGATATTCGCTTATGAAATAAAAACACATTCTAAACAGTCTTTTGCCATTCTAATGCCATTATCTGCATTGTAGGGCTATTTAGACTGTCTTAGTAAGGTTGCTGGCTTGAAATTTAGCACTTGTAAAAAGATATTCGCTTATGAAATAAAAACACATTCTAAACAGTCTTTTGCCATTCTAATGCCATTATCTGCATTGAAGGGCTATTTAGACTGTCTTAGTAAGGTTGCTGGCTTGAAATTTAGCACTTGTAAAAAGATATTCGCTTATGAAATAAAAACACATTCTAAACAGTCTTTTGCCATTCTAATGCCATTATCTGCATTGTAGGGCTATTTAGACTGTCTTAGTAAGGTTGCTGGCTTGAAATTTAGCACTTGTAAAAAGATATTCGCTTATGAAATAAAAACACATTCTAAACAGTCTTTTGCCATTCTAATGCCATTATCTGCATTGAAGGGCTATTTAGACTGTCTTAGTAAGGTTGCTGGCTTGAAATTTAGCACTTGTAAAAAGATATTCGCTTATGAAATAAAAACACATTCTAAACAGTCTTTTGCCATTCTAATGCCATTATCTGCATTGTAGGGCTATTTAGACTGTCTTAGTAAGGTTGCTGGCTTGAAATTTAGCACTTGTAAAAAGATATTCGCTTATGAAATAAAAACACATTCTAAACAGTCTTTTGCCATTCTAATGCCATTATCTGCATTGTAGGGCTATTTAGACTGTCTTAGTAAGGTTGCTGGCTTGAAATTTAGCACTTGTAAAAAGATATTCGCTTATGAAATAAAAACACATTCTAAACAGTCTTTTGCCATTCTAATGCCATTATCTGCATTGTAGGGCTTTAGTAAGGTTGCAGGCTTGAAATTTAGCACTTGTAAAAAGATATTCGCTTATGAAATAAAAACACATTCTAAACAGTCTTTTGCCATTCTAATGCCATTATCTGCATTGTAGGGCTATTTAGACTGTCTTAGTAAGGTTGCTGGCTTGAAATTTAGCACTTGTAAAAAGATATTCGCTTATGAAATAAAAACACATTCTAAACAGTCTTTTGCCATTCTAATGCCATTATCTGCATTGTAGGGCTATAGTAAGGTTGCAGGCTTGAAATTTAGCACTTGTAAAAAGATATTCGCTTATGAAATAAAAACACATTCTAAACAGTCTTTTGCCATTCTAATGCCATTATCTGCATTGTAGGGCTATAGTAAGGTTGCTGGCTTGAAATTTAGCACTTGTAAAAAGATATTCGCTTATGAAATAAAAACACATTCTAAACAGTCTTTTGCCATTCTAATGCCATTATCTGCATTGTAGGGCTATAGTAAGGTTGCTGGCTTGAAATTTAGCACTTGTAAAAAGATATTCGCTTATGAAATAAAAACACATTCTAAACAGTCTTTTGCCATTCTAATGCCATTATCTGCATTGTAGGGCTATAGTAAGGTTGCTGGCTTGAAATTTAGCACTTGTAAAAAGATATTCGCTTATGAAATAAAAACACATTCTAAACAGTCTTTTGCCATTCTAATGCCATTATCTGCATTGTAGGGCTATAGTAAGGTTGCTGGCTTGAAATTTAGCACTTGTAAAAAGATATTCGCTTATGAAATAAAAACACATTCTAAACAGTCTTTTGCCATTCTAATGCCATTATCTGCATTGTAGGGCTATAGTAAGGTTGCTGGCTTGAAATTTAGCACTTGTAAAAAGATATTCGCTTATGAAATAAAAACACATTCTAAACAGTCTTTTGCCATTCTAATGCCATTATCTGCATTGTAGGGCTATAGTAAGGTTGCTGGCTTGAAATTTAGCACTTGTAAAAAGATATTCGCTTATGAAATAAAAACACATTCTAAACAGTCTTTTGCCATTCTAATGCCATTATCTGCATTGTAGGGCTATAGTAAGGTTGCTGGCTTGAAATTTAGCACTTGTAAAAAGATATTCGCTTATGAAATAAAAACACATTCTAAACAGTCTTTTGCCATTCTAATGCCATTATCTGCATTGTAGGGCTATAGTAAGGTTGCAGGCTTGAAATTTAGCACTTGTAAAAAGATATTCGCTTATGAAATAAAAACACATTCTAAACAGTCTTTTGCCATTCTAATGCCATTATCTGCATTGTAGGGCTATAGTAAGGTTGCTGGCTTGAAATTTAGCACTTGTAAAAAGATATTCGCTTATGAAATAAAAACACATTCTAAACAGTCTTTTGCCATTCTAATGCCATTATCTGCATTGTATGGCTATTTAGACTGTCTTAGTAAGGTTGCTGGCTTGAAATTTAGCACTTGTAAAAAGATATTCGCTTATGAAATAAAAACACATTCTAAACAGTCTTTTGCCATTCTAATGCCATTATCTGCATTGTAGGGCTATAGTAAGGTTGCAGGCTTGAAATTTAGCACTTGTAAAAAGATATTCGCTTATGAAATAAAAACACATTCTAAACAGTCTTTTGCCATTCTAATGCCATTATCTGCATTGTAGGGCTATAGTAAGGTTGCAGGCTTGAAATTTAGCACTTGTAAAAAGATATTCGCTTATGAAATAAAAACACATTCTAAACAGTCTTTTGCCATTCTAATGCCATTATCTGCATTGTAGGGCTATTTAGACTGTCTTAGTAAGGTTGCTGGCTTGAAATTTAGCACTTGTAAAAAGATATTCGCTTATGAAATAAAAACACATTCTAAACAGTCTTTTGCCATTCTAATGCCATTATCTGCATTGTAGGGCTATTTAGACTGTCTTAGTAAGGTTGCTGGCTTGAAATTTAGCACTTGTAAAAAGATATTCGCTTATGAAATAAAAACACATTCTAAACAGTCTTTTGCCATTCTAATGCCATTATCTGCATTGTAGGGCTATAGTAAGGTTGCTGGCTTGAAATTTAGCACTTGTAAAAAGATATTCGCTTATGAAATAAAAACACATTCTAAACAGTCTTTTGCCATTCTAATGCCATTATCTGCATTGTAGGGCTATAGTAAGGTTGCTGGCTTGAAATTTAGCACTTGTAAAAAGATATTCGCTTATGAAATAAAAACACATTCTAAACAGTCTTTTGCCATTCTAATGCCATTATCTGCATTGTAGGGCTATAGTAAGGTTGCAGGCTTGAAATTTAGCACTTGTAAAAAGATATTCGCTTATGAAATAAAAACACATTCTAAACAGTCTTTTGCCATTCTAATGCCATTATCTGCATTGTAGGGCTATAGTAAGGTTGCTGGCTTGAAATTTAGCACTTGTAAAAAGATATTCGCTTATGAAATAAAAACACATTCTAAACAGTCTTTTGCCATTCTAATGCCATTATCTGCATTGTAGGGCTATTTAGACTGTCTTAGTAAGGTTGCTGGCTTGAAATTTAGCACTTGTAAAAAGATATTCGCTTATGAAATAAAAACACATTCTAAACAGTCTTTTGCCATTCTAATGCCATTATCGGCATTGTAGGGCTATAGTAAGGTTGCAGGCTTGAAATTTAGCACTTGTAAAAAGATATTCGCTTATGAAATAAAAACACATTCTAAACAGTCTTTTGCCATTCTAATGCCATTATCTGCATTGTAGGGCTATTTAGACTGTCTTAGTAAGGTTGCTGGCTTGAAATTTAGCACTTGTAAAAAGATATTCGCTTATGAAATAAAAACACATTCTAAACAGTCTTTTGCCATTCTAATGCCATTATCTGCATTGTAGGGCTATTTAGACTGTCTTAGTAAGGTTGCTGGCTTGAAATTTAGCACTTGTAAAAAGATATTCGCTTATGAAATAAAAACACATTCTAAACAGTCTTTTGCCATTCTAATGCCATTATCTGCATTGTAGGGCTATAGTAAGGTTGCTGGCTTGAAATTTAGCACTTGTAAAAAGATATTCGCTTATGAAATAAAAACACATTCTAAACAGTCTTTTGCCATTCTAATGCCATTATCTGCATTGTAGGGCTATAGTAAGGTTGCTGGCTTGAAATTTAGCACTTGTAAAAAGATATTCGCTTATGAAATAAAAACACATTCTAAACAGTCTTTTGCCATTCTAATGCCATTATCTGCATTGTAGGGCTATAGTAAGGTTGCTGGCTTGAAATTTAGCACTTGTAAAAAGATATTCGCTTATGAAATAAAAACACATTCTAAACAGTCTTTTGCCATTCTAATGCCATTATCTGCATTGTAGGGCTATTTAGACTGTCTTAGTAAGGTTGCAGGCTTGAAATTTAGCACTTGTAAAAAGATATTCGCTTATGAAATAAAAACACATTCTAAACAGTCTTTTGCCATTCTAATGCCATTATCTGCATTGTAGGGCTATTTAGACTGTCTTAGTAAGGTTGCTGGCTTGAAATTTAGCACTTGTAAAAAGATATTCGCTTATGAAATAAAAACACATTCTAAACAGTCTTTTGCCATTCTAATGCCATTATCTGCATTGTAGGGCTATAGTAAGGTTGCTGGCTTGAAATTTAGCACTTGTAAAAAGATATTCGCTTATGAAATAAAAACACATTCTAAACAGTCTTTTGCCATTCTAATGCCATTATCTGCATTGTAGGGCTATAGTAAGGTTGCTGGCTTGAAATTTAGCACTTGTAAAAAGATATTCGCTTATGAAATAAAAACACATTCTAAACAGTCTTTTGCCATTCTAATGCCATTATCTGCATTGTAGGGCTATAGTAAGGTTGCTGGCTTGAAATTTAGCACTTGTAAAAAGATATTCGCTTATGAAATAAAAACACATTCTAAACAGTCTTTTGCCATTCTAATGCCATTATCTGCATTGTAGGGCTATAGTAAGGTTGCTGGCTTGAAATTTAGCACTTGTAAAAAGATATTCGCTTATGAAATAAAAACACATTCTAAACAGTCTTTTGCCATTCTAATGCCATTATCTGCATTGTAGGGCTATTTAGACTGTCTTAGTAAGGTTGCTGGCTTGAAATTTAGCACTTGTAAAAAGATATTCGCTTATGAAATAAAAACACATTCTAAACAGTCTTTTGCCATTCTAATGCCATTATCGGCATTGTAGGGCTATAGTAAGGTTGCAGGCTTGAAATTTAGCACTTGTAAAAAGATATTCGCTTATGAAATAAAAACACATTCTAAACAGTCTTTTGCCATTCTAATGCCATTATCTGCATTGTAGGGCTATTTAGACTGTCTTAGTAAGGTTGCAGGCTTGAAATTTAGCACTTGTAAAAAGATATTCGCTTATGAAATAAAAACACATTCTAAACAGTCTTTTGCCATTCTAATGCCATTATCTGCATTGTAGGGCTATTTAGACTGTCTTAGTAAGGTTGCTGGCTTGAAATTTAGCACTTGTAAAAAGATATTCGCTTATGAAATAAAAACACATTCTAAACAGTCTTTTGCCATTCTAATGCCATTATCTGCATTGTAGGGCTATAGTAAGGTTGCTGGCTTGAAATTTAGCACTTGTAAAAAGATATTCGCTTATGAAATAAAAACACATTCTAAACAGTCTTTTGCCATTCTAATGCCATTATCTGCATTGTAGGGCTATAGTAAGGTTGCTGGCTTGAAATTTAGCACTTGTAAAAAGATATTCGCTTATGAAATAAAAACACATTCTAAACAGTCTTTTGCCATTCTAATGCCATTATCTGCATTGTAGGGCTATAGTAAGGTTGCTGGCTTGAAATTTAGCACTTGTAAAAAGATATTCGCTTATGAAATAAAAACACATTCTAAACAGTCTTTTGCCATTCTAATGCCATTATCTGCATTGTAGGGCTATAGTAAGGTTGCAGGCTTGAAATTTAGCACTTGTAAAAAGATATTCGCTTATGAAATAAAAACACATTCTAAACAGTCTTTTGCCATTCTAATGCCATTATCTGCATTGTAGGGCTATAGTAAGGTTGCTGGCTTGAAATTTAGCACTTGTAAAAAGATATTCGCTTATGAAATAAAAACACATTCTAAACAGTCTTTTGCCATTCTAATGCCATTATCTGCATTGTAGGGCTATTTAGACTGTCTTAGTAAGGTTGCTGGCTTGAAATTTAGCACTTGTAAAAAGATATTCGCTTATGAAATAAAAACACATTCTAAACAGTCTTTTGCCATTCTAATGCCATTATCGGCATTGTAGGGCTATAGTAAGGTTGCAGGCTTGAAATTTAGCACTTGTAAAAAGATATTCGCTTATGAAATAAAAACACATTCTAAACAGTCTTTTGCCATTCTAATGCCATTATCTGCATTGTAGGGCTATTTAGACTGTCTTAGTAAGGTTGCTGGCTTGAAATTTAGCACTTGTAAAAAGATATTCGCTTATGAAATAAAAACACATTCTAAACAGTCTTTTGCCATTCTAATGCCATTATCTGCATTGTAGGGCTATTTAGACTGTCTTAGTAAGGTTGCTGGCTTGAAATTTAGCACTTGTAAAAAGATATTCGCTTATGAAATAAAAACACATTCTAAACAGTCTTTTGCCATTCTAATGCCATTATCTGCATTGTAGGGCTATAGTAAGGTTGCTGGCTTGAAATTTAGCACTTGTAAAAAGATATTCGCTTATGAAATAAAAACACATTCTAAACAGTCTTTTGCCATTCTAATGCCATTATCTGCATTGTAGGGCTATAGTAAGGTTGCTGGCTTGAAATTTAGCACTTGTAAAAAGATATTCGCTTATGAAATAAAAACACATTCTAAACAGTCTTTTGCCATTCTAATGCCATTATCTGCATTGTAGGGCTATAGTAAGGTTGCTGGCTTGAAATTTAGCACTTGTAAAAAGATATTCGCTTATGAAATAAAAACACATTCTAAACAGTCTTTTGCCATTCTAATGCCATTATCTGCATTGTAGGGCTATTTAGACTGTCTTAGTAAGGTTGCAGGCTTGAAATTTAGCACTTGTAAAAAGATATTCGCTTATGAAATAAAAACACATTCTAAACAGTCTTTTGCCATTCTAATGCCATTATCTGCATTGTAGGGCTATTTAGACTGTCTTAGTAAGGTTGCTGGCTTGAAATTTAGCACTTGTAAAAAGATATTCGCTTATGAAATAAAAACACATTCTAAACAGTCTTTTGCCATTCTAATGCCATTATCTGCATTGTAGGGCTATAGTAAGGTTGCAGGCTTGAAATTTAGCACTTGTAAAAAGATATTCGCTTATGAAATAAAAACACATTCTAAACAGTCTTTTGCCATTCTAATGCCATTATCTGCATTGTAGGGCTATAGTAAGGTTGCAGGCTTGAAATTTAGCACTTGTAAAAAGATATTCGCTTATGAAATAAAAACACATTCTAAACAGTCTTTTGCCATTCTAATGCCATTATCTGCATTGTAGGGCTATTTAGACTGTCTTAGTAAGGTTGCTGGCTTGAAATTTAGCACTTGTAAAAAGATATTCGCTTATGAAATAAAAACACATTCTAAACAGTCTTTTGCCATTCTAATGCCATTATCTGCATTGTAGGGCTATAGTAAGGTTGCTGGCTTGAAATTTAGCACTTGTAAAAAGATATTCGCTTATGAAATAAAAACACATTCTAAACAGTCTTTTGCCATTCTAATGCCATTATCTGCATTGTAGGGCTATAGTAAGGTTGCTGGCTTGAAATTTAGCACTTGTAAAAAGATATTCGCTTATGAAATAAAAACACATTCTAAACAGTCTTTTGCCATTCTAATGCCATTATCTGCATTGTAGGGCTATAGTAAGGTTGCAGGCTTGAAATTTAGCACTTGTAAAAAGATATTCGCTTATGAAATAAAAACACATTCTAAACAGTCTTTTGCCATTCTAATGCCATTATCTGCATTGTAGGGCTATAGTAAGGTTGCTGGCTTGAAATTTAGCACTTGTAAAAAGATATTCGCTTATGAAATAAAAACACATTCTAAACAGTCTTTTGCCATTCTAATGCCATTATCTGCATTGTAGGGCTATTTAGACTGTCTTAGTAAGGTTGCTGGCTTGAAATTTAGCACTTGTAAAAAGATATTCGCTTATGAAATAAAAACACATTCTAAACAGTCTTTTGCCATTCTAATGCCATTATCTGCATTGTAGGGCTATAGTAAGGTTGCAGGCTTGAAATTTAGCACTTGTAAAAAGATATTCGCTTATGAAATAAAAACACATTCTAAACAGTCTTTTGCCATTCTAATGCCATTATCTGCATTGTAGGGCTATAGTAAGGTTGCAGGCTTGAAATTTAGCACTTGTAAAAAGATATTCGCTTATGAAATAAAAACACATTCTAAACAGTCTTTTGCCATTCTAATGCCATTATCTGCATTGTAGGGCTATTTAGACTGTCTTAGTAAGGTTGCTGGCTTGAAATTTAGCACTTGTAAAAAGATATTCGCTTATGAAATAAAAACACATTCTAAACAGTCTTTTGCCATTCTAATGCCATTATCTGCATTGTAGGGCTATAGTAAGGTTGCTGGCTTGAAATTTAGCACTTGTAAAAAGATATTCGCTTATGAAATAAAAACACATTCTAAACAGTCTTTTGCCATTCTAATGCCATTATCTGCATTGTAGGGCTATAGTAAGGTTGCTGGCTTGAAATTTAGCACTTGTAAAAAGATATTCGCTTATGAAATAAAAACACATTCTAAACAGTCTTTTGCCATTCTAATGCCATTATCTGCATTGTAGGGCTATTTAGACTGTCTTAGTAAGGTTGCTGGCTTGAAATTTAGCACTTGTAAAAAGATATTCGCTTATGAAATAAAAACACATTCTAAACAGTCTTTTGCCATTCTAATGCCATTATCTGCATTGTAGGGCTATTTAGACTGTCTTAGTAAGGTTGCAGGCTTGAAATTTAGCACTTGTAAAAAGATATTCGCTTATGAAATAAAAACACATTCTAAACAGTCTTTTGCCATTCTAATGCCATTATCTGCATTGTAGGGCTATTTAGACTGTCTTAGTAAGGTTGCTGGCTTGAAATTTAGCACTTGTAAAAAGATATTCGCTTATGAAATAAAAACACATTCTAAACAGTCTTTTGCCATTCTAATGCCATTATCTGCATTGTAGGGCTATAGTAAGGTTGCAGGCTTGAAATTTAGCACTTGTAAAAAGATATTCGCTTATGAAATAAAAACACATTCTAAACAGTCTTTTGCCATTCTAATGCCATTATCTGCATTGTAGGGCTATAGTAAGGTTGCAGGCTTGAAATTTAGCACTTGTAAAAAGATATTCGCTTATGAAATAAAAACACATTCTAAACAGTCTTTTGCCATTCTAATGCCATTATCTGCATTGTAGGGCTATTTAGACTGTCTTAGTAAGGTTGCTGGCTTGAAATTTAGCACTTGTAAAAAGATATTCGCTTATGAAATAAAAACACATTCTAAACAGTCTTTTGCCATTCTAATGCCATTATCTGCATTGTAGGGCTATAGTAAGGTTGCTGGCTTGAAATTTAGCACTTGTAAAAAGATATTCGCTTATGAAATAAAAACACATTCTAAACAGTCTTTTGCCATTCTAATGCCATTATCTGCATTGTAGGGCTATAGTAAGGTTGCTGGCTTGAAATTTAGCACTTGTAAAAAGATATTCGCTTATGAAATAAAAACACATTCTAAACAGTCTTTTGCCATTCTAATGCCATTATCTGCATTGTAGGGCTATAGTAAGGTTGCAGGCTTGAAATTTAGCACTTGTAAAAAGATATTCGCTTATGAAATAAAAACACATTCTAAACAGTCTTTTGCCATTCTAATGCCATTATCTGCATTGTAGGGCTATAGTAAGGTTGCTGGCTTGAAATTTAGCACTTGTAAAAAGATATTCGCTTATGAAATAAAAACACATTCTAAACAGTCTTTTGCCATTCTAATGCCATTATCTGCATTGTAGGGCTATTTAGACTGTCTTAGTAAGGTTGCTGGCTTGAAATTTAGCACTTGTAAAAAGATATTCGCTTATGAAATAAAAACACATTCTAAACAGTCTTTTGCCATTCTAATGCCATTATCTGCATTGTAGGGCTATAGTAAGGTTGCAGGCTTGAAATTTAGCACTTGTAAAAAGATATTCGCTTATGAAATAAAAACACATTCTAAACAGTCTTTTGCCATTCTAATGCCATTATCTGCATTGTAGGGCTATTTAGACTGTCTTAGTAAGGTTGCTGGCTTGAAATTTAGCACTTGTAAAAAGATATTCGCTTATGAAATAAAAACACATTCTAAACAGTCTTTTGCCATTCTAATGCCATTATCTGCATTGTAGGGCTATTTAGACTGTCTTAGTAAGGTTGCTGGCTTGAAATTTAGCACTTGTAAAAAGATATTCGCTTATGAAATAAAAACACATTCTAAACAGTCTTTTGCCATTCTAATGCCATTATCTGCATTGTAGGGCTATAGTAAGGTTGCTGGCTTGAAATTTAGCACTTGTAAAAAGATATTCGCTTATGAAATAAAAACACATTCTAAACAGTCTTTTGCCATTCTAATGCCATTATCTGCATTGTAGGGCTATAGTAAGGTTGCTGGCTTGAAATTTAGCACTTGTAAAAAGATATTCGCTTATGAAATAAAAACACATTCTAAACAGTCTTTTGCCATTCTAATGCCATTATCTGCATTGTAGGGCTATAGTAAGGTTGCTGGCTTGAAATTTAGCACTTGTAAAAAGATATTCGCTTATGAAATAAAAACACATTCTAAACAGTCTTTTGCCATTCTAATGCCATTATCTGCATTGTAGGGCTATAGTAAGGTTGCAGGCTTGAAATTTAGCACTTGTAAAAAGATATTCGCTTATGAAATAAAAACACATTCTAAACAGTCTTTTGCCATTCTAATGCCATTATCTGCATTGTAGGGCTATAGTAAGGTTGCTGGCTTGAAATTTAGCACTTGTAAAAAGATATTCGCTTATGAAATAAAAACACATTCTAAACAGTCTTTTGCCATTCTAATGCCATTATCTGCATTGTAGGGCTATTTAGACTGTCTTAGTAAGGTTGCTGGCTTGAAATTTAGCACTTGTAAAAAGATATTCGCTTATGAAATAAAAACACATTCTAAACAGTCTTTTGCCATTCTAATGCCATTATCTGCATTGTAGGGCTATAGTAAGGTTGCAGGCTTGAAATTTAGCACTTGTAAAAAGATATTCGCTTATGAAATAAAAACACATTCTAAACAGTCTTTTGCCATTCTAATGCCATTATCTGCATTGTAGGGCTATAGTAAGGTTGCAGGCTTGAAATTTAGCACTTGTAAAAAGATATTCGCTTATGAAATAAAAACACATTCTAAACAGTCTTTTGCCATTCTAATGCCATTATCTGCATTGTAGGGCTATAGTAAGGTTGCAGGCTTGAAATTTAGCACTTGTAAAAAGATATTCGCTTATGAAATAAAAACACATTCTAAACAGTCTTTTGCCATTCTAATGCCATTATCTGCATTGTAGGGCTATAGTAAGGTTGCTGGCTTGAAATTTAGCACTTGTAAAAAGATATTCGCTTATGAAATAAAAACACATTCTAAACAGTCTTTTGCCATTCTAATGCCATTATCTGCATTGTAGGGCTATTTAGACTGTCTTAGTAAGGTTGCTGGCTTGAAATTTAGCACTTGTAAAAAGATATTCGCTTATGAAATAAAAACACATTCTAAACAGTCTTTTGCCATTCTAATGCCATTATCTGCATTGTAGGGCTATAGTAAGGTTGCAGGCTTGAAATTTAGCACTTGTAAAAAGATATTCGCTTATGAAATAAAAACACATTCTAAACAGTCTTTTGCCATTCTAATGCCATTATCTGCATTGTAGGGCTATAGTAAGGTTGCAGGCTTGAAATTTAGCACTTGTAAAAAGATATTCGCTTATGAAATAAAAACACATTCTAAACAGTCTTTTGCCATTCTAATGCCATTATCTGCATTGTAGGGCTATTTAGACTGTCTTAGTAAGGTTGCTGGCTTGAAATTTAGCACTTGTAAAAAGATATTCGCTTATGAAATAAAAACACATTCTAAACAGTCTTTTGCCATTCTAATGCCATTATCTGCATTGTAGGGCTATAGTAAGGTTGCTGGCTTGAAATTTAGCACTTGTAAAAAGATATTCGCTTATGAAATAAAAACACATTCTAAACAGTCTTTTGCCATTCTAATGCCATTATCTGCATTGTAGGGCTATAGTAAGGTTGCTGGCTTGAAATTTAGCACTTGTAAAAAGATATTCGCTTATGAAATAAAAACACATTCTAAACAGTCTTTTGCCATTCTAATGCCATTATCTGCATTGTAGGGCTATAGTAAGGTTGCAGGCTTGAAATTTAGCACTTGTAAAAAGATATTCGCTTATGAAATAAAAACACATTCTAAACAGTCTTTTGCCATTCTAATGCCATTATCTGCATTGTAGGGCTATAGTAAGGTTGCTGGCTTGAAATTTAGCACTTGTAAAAAGATATTCGCTTATGAAATAAAAACACATTCTAAACAGTCTTTTGCCATTCTAATGCCATTATCTGCATTGTAGGGCTATTTAGACTGTCTTAGTAAGGTTGCTGGCTTGAAATTTAGCACTTGTAAAAAGATATTCGCTTATGAAATAAAAACACATTCTAAACAGTCTTTTGCCATTCTAATGCCATTATCTGCATTGTAGGGCTATAGTAAGGTTGCAGGCTTGAAATTTAGCACTTGTAAAAAGATATTCGCTTATGAAATAAAAACACATTCTAAACAGTCTTTTGCCATTCTAATGCCATTATCTGCATTGTAGGGCTATAGTAAGGTTGCAGGCTTGAAATTTAGCACTTGTAAAAAGATATTCGCTTATGAAATAAAAACACATTCTAAACAGTCTTTTGCCATTCTAATGCCATTATCTGCATTGTAGGGCTATTTAGACTGTCTTAGTAAGGTTGCTGGCTTGAAATTTAGCACTTGTAAAAAGATATTCGCTTATGAAATAAAAACACATTCTAAACAGTCTTTTGCCATTCTAATGCCATTATCTGCATTGTAGGGCTATAGTAAGGTTGCTGGCTTGAAATTTAGCACTTGTAAAAAGATATTCGCTTATGAAATAAAAACACATTCTAAACAGTCTTTTGCCATTCTAATGCCATTATCTGCATTGTAGGGCTATAGTAAGGTTGCTGGCTTGAAATTTAGCACTTGTAAAAAGATATTCGCTTATGAAATAAAAACACATTCTAAACAGTCTTTTGCCATTCTAATGCCATTATCTGCATTGTAGGGCTATTTAGACTGTCTTAGTAAGGTTGCTGGCTTGAAATTTAGCACTTGTAAAAAGATATTCGCTTATGAAATAAAAACACATTCTAAACAGTCTTTTGCCATTCTAATGCCATTATCTGCATTGTAGGGCTATTTAGACTGTCTTAGTAAGGTTGCAGGCTTGAAATTTAGCACTTGTAAAAAGATATTCGCTTATGAAATAAAAACACATTCTAAACAGTCTTTTGCCATTCTAATGCCATTATCTGCATTGTAGGGCTATTTAGACTGTCTTAGTAAGGTTGCTGGCTTGAAATTTAGCACTTGTAAAAAGATATTCGCTTATGAAATAAAAACACATTCTAAACAGTCTTTTGCCATTCTAATGCCATTATCTGCATTGTAGGGCTATAGTAAGGTTGCAGGCTTGAAATTTAGCACTTGTAAAAAGATATTCGCTTATGAAATAAAAACACATTCTAAACAGTCTTTTGCCATTCTAATGCCATTATCTGCATTGTAGGGCTATAGTAAGGTTGCAGGCTTGAAATTTAGCACTTGTAAAAAGATATTCGCTTATGAAATAAAAACACATTCTAAACAGTCTTTTGCCATTCTAATGCCATTATCTGCATTGTAGGGCTATTTAGACTGTCTTAGTAAGGTTGCTGGCTTGAAATTTAGCACTTGTAAAAAGATATTCGCTTATGAAATAAAAACACATTCTAAACAGTCTTTTGCCATTCTAATGCCATTATCTGCATTGTAGGGCTATAGTAAGGTTGCTGGCTTGAAATTTAGCACTTGTAAAAAGATATTCGCTTATGAAATAAAAACACATTCTAAACAGTCTTTTGCCATTCTAATGCCATTATCTGCATTGTAGGGCTATAGTAAGGTTGCTGGCTTGAAATTTAGCACTTGTAAAAAGATATTCGCTTATGAAATAAAAACACATTCTAAACAGTCTTTTGCCATTCTAATGCCATTATCTGCATTGTAGGGCTATAGTAAGGTTGCAGGCTTGAAATTTAGCACTTGTAAAAAGATATTCGCTTATGAAATAAAAACACATTCTAAACAGTCTTTTGCCATTCTAATGCCATTATCTGCATTGTAGGGCTATAGTAAGGTTGCTGGCTTGAAATTTAGCACTTGTAAAAAGATATTCGCTTATGAAATAAAAACACATTCTAAACAGTCTTTTGCCATTCTAATGCCATTATCTGCATTGTAGGGCTATTTAGACTGTCTTAGTAAGGTTGCTGGCTTGAAATTTAGCACTTGTAAAAAGATATTCGCTTATGAAATAAAAACACATTCTAAACAGTCTTTTGCCATTCTAATGCCATTATCTGCATTGTAGGGCTATAGTAAGGTTGCAGGCTTGAAATTTAGCACTTGTAAAAAGATATTCGCTTATGAAATAAAAACACATTCTAAACAGTCTTTTGCCATTCTAATGCCATTATCTGCATTGTAGGGCTATTTAGACTGTCTTAGTAAGGTTGCTGGCTTGAAATTTAGCACTTGTAAAAAGATATTCGCTTATGAAATAAAAACACATTCTAAACAGTCTTTTGCCATTCTAATGCCATTATCTGCATTGTAGGGCTATTTAGACTGTCTTAGTAAGGTTGCTGGCTTGAAATTTAGCACTTGTAAAAAGATATTCGCTTATGAAATAAAAACACATTCTAAACAGTCTTTTGCCATTCTAATGCCATTATCTGCATTGTAGGGCTATAGTAAGGTTGCTGGCTTGAAATTTAGCACTTGTAAAAAGATATTCGCTTATGAAATAAAAACACATTCTAAACAGTCTTTTGCCATTCTAATGCCATTATCTGCATTGTAGGGCTATAGTAAGGTTGCTGGCTTGAAATTTAGCACTTGTAAAAAGATATTCGCTTATGAAATAAAAACACATTCTAAACAGTCTTTTGCCATTCTAATGCCATTATCTGCATTGTAGGGCTATAGTAAGGTTGCTGGCTTGAAATTTAGCACTTGTAAAAAGATATTCGCTTATGAAATAAAAACACATTCTAAACAGTCTTTTGCCATTCTAATGCCATTATCTGCATTGTAGGGCTATAGTAAGGTTGCAGGCTTGAAATTTAGCACTTGTAAAAAGATATTCGCTTATGAAATAAAAACACATTCTAAACAGTCTTTTGCCATTCTAATGCCATTATCTGCATTGTAGGGCTATAGTAAGGTTGCTGGCTTGAAATTTAGCACTTGTAAAAAGATATTCGCTTATGAAATAAAAACACATTCTAAACAGTCTTTTGCCATTCTAATGCCATTATCTGCATTGTAGGGCTATTTAGACTGTCTTAGTAAGGTTGCTGGCTTGAAATTTAGCACTTGTAAAAAGATATTCGCTTATGAAATAAAAACACATTCTAAACAGTCTTTTGCCATTCTAATGCCATTATCTGCATTGTAGGGCTATAGTAAGGTTGCAGGCTTGAAATTTAGCACTTGTAAAAAGATATTCGCTTATGAAATAAAAACACATTCTAAACAGTCTTTTGCCATTCTAATGCCATTATCTGCATTGTAGGGCTATAGTAAGGTTGCAGGCTTGAAATTTAACACTTGTAAAAAGATATTCGCTTATGAAATAAAAACACATTCTAAACAGTCTTTTGCCATTCTAATGCCATTATCTGCATTGTAGGGCTATAGTAAGGTTGCTGGCTTGAAATTTAGCACTTGTAAAAAGATATTCGCTTATGAAATAAAAACACATTCTAAACAGTCTTTTGCCATTCTAATGCCATTATCTGCATTGTAGGGCTATTTAGACTGTCTTAGTAAGGTTGCTGGCTTGAAATTTAGCACTTGTAAAAAAATATTCGCTTATGAAATAAAAACACATTCTAAACAGTCTTTTGCCATTCTAATGCCATTATCTGCATTGTAGGGCTATAGTAAGGTTGCAGGCTTGAAATTTAGCACTTGTAAAAAGATATTCGCTTATGAAATAAAAACACATTCTAAACAGTCTTTTGCCATTCTAATGCCATTATCTGCATTGTAGGGCTATAGTAAGGTTGCAGGCTTGAAATTTAGCACTTGTAAAAAGATATTCGCTTATGAAATAAAAACACATTCTAAACAGTCTTTTGCCATTCTAATGCCATTATCTGCATTGTAGGGCTATAGTAAGGTTGCTGGCTTGAAATTTAGCACTTGTAAAAAGATATTCGCTTATGAAATAAAAACACATTCTAAACAGTCTTTTGCCATTCTAATGCCATTATCTGCATTGTAGGGCTATTTAGACTGTCTTAGTAAGGTTGCTGGCTTGAAATTTAGCACTTGTAAAAAGATATTCGCTTATGAAATAAAAACACATTCTAAACAGTCTTTTGCCATTCTAATGCCATTATCGGCATTGTAGGGCTATAGTAAGGTTGCAGGCTTGAAATTTAGCACTTGTAAAAAGATATTCGCTTATGAAATAAAAACACATTCTAAACAGTCTTTTGCCATTCTAATGCCATTATCTGCATTGTAGGGCTATTTAGACTGTCTTAGTAAGGTTGCTGGCTTGAAATTTAGCACTTGTAAAAAGATATTCGCTTATGAAATAAAAACACATTCTAAACAGTCTTTTGCCATTCTAATGCCATTATCTGCATTGTAGGGCTATTTAGACTGTCTTAGTAAGGTTGCTGGCTTGAAATTTAGCACTTGTAAAAAGATATTCGCTTATGAAATAAAAACACATTCTAAACAGTCTTTTGCCATTCTAATGCCATTATCTGCATTGTAGGGCTATAGTAAGGTTGCTGGCTTGAAATTTAGCACTTGTAAAAAGATATTCGCTTATGAAATAAAAACACATTCTAAACAGTCTTTTGCCATTCTAATGCCATTATCTGCATTGTAGGGCTATAGTAAGGTTGCTGGCTTGAAATTTAGCACTTGTAAAAAGATATTCGCTTATGAAATAAAAACACATTCTAAACAGTCTTTTGCCATTCTAATGCCATTATCTGCATTGTAGGGCTATAGTAAGGTTGCTGGCTTGAAATTTAGCACTTGTAAAAAGATATTCGCTTATGAAATAAAAACACATTCTAAACAGTCTTTTGCCATTCTAATGCCATTATCTGCATTGTAGGGCTATTTAGACTGTCTTAGTAAGGTTGCTGGCTTGAAATTTAGCACTTGTAAAAAGATATTCGCTTATGAAATAAAAACACATTCTAAACAGTCTTTTGCCATTCTAATGCCATTATCTGCATTGTAGGGCTATAGTAAGGTTGCTGGCTTGAAATTTAGCACTTGTAAAAAGATATTCGCTTATGAAATAAAAACACATTCTAAACAGTCTTTTGCCATTCTAATGCCATTATCTGCATTGTAGGGCTATAGTAAGGTTGCTGGCTTGAAATTTAGCACTTGTAAAAAGATATTCGCTTATGAAATAAAAACACATTCTAAACAGTCTTTTGCCATTCTAATGCCATTATCTGCATTGTAGGGCTATTTAGACTGTCTTAGTAAGGTTGCTGGCTTGAAATTTAGCACTTGTAAAAAGATATTCGCTTATGAAATAAAAACACATTCTAAACAGTCTTTTGCCATTCTAATGCCATTATCTGCATTGTAGGGCTATAGTAAGGTTGCTGGCTTGAAATTTAGCACTTGTAAAAAGATATTCGCTTATGAAATAAAAAC
The DNA here is from genome assembly GCF_963971535.1 of Notolepis coatsorum. NCBI lineage: Eukaryota > Metazoa > Chordata > Actinopteri > Aulopiformes > Paralepididae > Notolepis > Notolepis coatsorum. Next base: position 79,792 of record NW_028173843.1, on the reverse strand, counting down.
ACATTCTAAACAGTCTTTTGCCATTCTAATGCCATTATCTGCATTGTAGGGCTATAGTAAGGTTGCTGGCTTGAAATTTAGCACTTGTAAAAAGATATTCGCTTATGAAATAAAAACACATTCTAAACAGTCTTTTGCCATTCTAATGCCATTATCTGCATTGTAGGGCTATAGTAAGGTTGCTGGCTTGAAATTTAGCACTTGTAAAAAGATATTCGCTTATGAAATAAAAACACATTCTAAACAGTCTTTTGCCATTCTAATGCCATTATCTGCATTGTAGGGCTATAGTAAGGTTGCTGGCTTGAAATTTAGCACTTGTAAAAAGATATTCGCTTATGAAATAAAAACACATTCTAAACAGTCTTTTGCCATTCTAATGCCATTATCTGCATTGTAGGGCTATTTAGACTGTCTTAGTAAGGTTGCTGGCTTGAAATTTAGCACTTGTAAAAAGATATTCGCTTATGAAATAAAAACAGATTCTAAACAGTCTTTTGCCATTCTAATGCCATTATCTGCATTGTAGGGCTATTTAGACTGTCTTAGTAAGGTTGCTGGCTTGAAATTTAGCACTTGTAAAAAGATATTCGCTTATGAAATAAAAACACATTCTAAACAGTCTTTTGCCATTCTAATGCCATTATCTGCATTGTAGGGCTATAGTAAGGTTGCAGGCTTGAAATTTAGCACTTGTAAAAAGATATTCGCTTATGAAATAAAAACACATTCTAAACAGTCTTTTGCCATTCTAATGCCATTATCTGCATTGTAGGGCTATAGTAAGGTTGCTGGCTTGAAATTTAGCACTTGTAAAAAGATATTCGCTTATGAAATAAAAACACATTCTAAACAGTCTTTTGCCATTCTAATGCCATTATCTGCATTGTAGGGCTATTTAGACTGTCTTAGTAAGGTTGCTGGCTTGAAATTTAGCACTTGTAAAAAGATATTCGCTTATGAAATAAAAACACATTCTAAACAGTCTTTTGCCATTCTAATGCCATTATCTGCATTGTAGGGCTATTTAGACTGTCTTAGTAAGGTTGCTGGCTTGAAATTTAGCACTTGTAAAAGATATTCGCTTATGAAATAAAAACACATTCTAAACAGTCTTTTGCCATTCTAATGCCATTATCTGCATTGTAGGGCTATAGTAAGGTTGCAGGCTTGAAATTTAGCACTTGTAAAAAGATATTCGCTTATGAAATAAAAACACATTCTAAACAGTCTTTTGCCATTCTAATGCCATTATCTGCATTGTAGGGCTATAGTAAGGTTGCTGGCTTGAAATTTAGCACTTGTAAAAAGATATTCGCTTATGAAATAAAAACACATTCTAAACAGTCTTTTGCCATTCTAATGCCATTATCTGCATTGTAGGGCTATAGTAAGGTTGCAGGCTTGAAATTTAGCACTTGTAAAAAGATATTCGCTTATGAAATAAAAACACATTCTAAACAGTCTTTTGCCATTCTAATGCCATTATCTGCATTGTAGGGCTATTTAGACTGTCTTAGTAAGGTTGCTGGCTTGAAATTTAGCACTTGTAAAAAGATATTCGCTTATGAAATAAAAACACATTCTAAACAGTCTTTTGCCATTCTAATGCCATTATCTGCATTGTAGGGCTATAGTAAGGTTGCTGGCTTGAAATTTAGCACTTGTAAAAAGATATTCGCTTATGAAATAAAAACACATTCTAAACAGTCTTTTGCCATTCTAATGCCATTATCTGCATTGTAGGGCTATTTAGACTGTCTTAGTAAGGTTGCTGGCTTGAAATTTAGCACTTGTAAAAAGATATTCGCTTATGAAATAAAAACACATTCTAAACAGTCTTTTGCCATTCTAATGCCATTATCTGCATTGTAGGGCTATAGTAAGGTTGCTGGCTTGAAATTTAGCACTTGTAAAAAGATATTCGCTTATGAAATAAAAACACATTCTAAACAGTCTTTTGCCATTCTAATGCCATTATCTGCATTGTAGGGCTATAGTAAGGTTGCTGGCTTGAAATTTAGCACTTGTAAAAAGATATTCGCTTATGAAATAAAAACACATTCTAAACAGTCTTTTGCCATTCTAATGCCATTATCTGCATTGTAGGGCTATAGTAAGGTTGCTGGCTTGAAATTTAGCACTTGTAAAAAGATATTCGCTTATGAAATAAAAACACATTCTAAACAGTCTTTTGCCATTCTAATGCCATTATCTGCATTGTAGGGCTATAGTAAGGTTGCTGGCTTGAAATTTAGCACTTGTAAAAAGATATTCGCTTATGAAATAAAAACACATTCTAAACAGTCTTTTGCCATTCTAATGCCATTATCTGCATTGTAGGGCTATTTAGACTGTCTTAGTAAGGTTGCTGGCTTGAAATTTAGCACTTGTAAAAAGATATTCGCTTATGAAATAAAAACAGATTCTAAACAGTCTTTTGCCATTCTAATGCCATTATCTGCATTGTAGGGCTATAGTAAGGTTGCAGGCTTGAAATTTAGCACTTGTAAAAAGATATTCGCTTATGAAATAAAAACACATTCTAAACAGTCTTTTGCCATTCTAATGCCATTATCTGCATTGTAGGGCTATAGTAAGGTTGCTGGCTTGAAATTTAGCACTTGTAAAAAGATATTCGCTTATGAAATAAAAACACATTCTAAACAGTCTTTTGCCATTCTAATGCCATTATCTGCATTGTAGGGCTATTTAGACTGTCTTAGTAAGGTTGCTGGCTTGAAATTTAGCACTTGTAAAAAGATATTCGCTTATGAAATAAAAACACATTCTAAACAGTCTTTTGCCATTCTAATGCCATTATCTGCATTGTAGGGCTATTTAGACTGTCTTAGTAAGGTTGCTGGCTTGAAATTTAGCACTTGTAAAAAGATATTCGCTTATGAAATAAAAACACATTCTAAACAGTCTTTTGCCATTCTAATGCCATTATCTGCATTGTAGGGCTATAGTAAGGTTGCAGGCTTGAAATTTAGCACTTGTAAAAAGATATTCGCTTATGAAATAAAAACACATTCTAAACAGTCTTTTGCCATTCTAATGCCATTATCTGCATTGTAGGGCTATTTAGACTGTCTTAGTAAGGTTGCTGGCTTGAAATTTAGCACTTGTAAAAAGATATTCGCTTATGAAATAAAAACACATTCTAAACAGTCTTTTGCCATTCTAATGCCATTATCTGCATTGTAGGGCTATAGTAAGGTTGCTGGCTTGAAATTTAGCACTTGTAAAAAGATATTCGCTTATGAAATAAAAACACATTCTAAACAGTCTTTTGCCATTCTAATGCCATTATCTGCATTGTAGGGCTATAGTAAGGTTGCAGGCTTGAAATTTAGCACTTGTAAAAAGATATTCGCTTATGAAATAAAAACACATTCTAAACAGTCTTTTGCCATTCTAATGCCATTATCTGCATTGTAGGGCTATTTAGACTGTCTTAGTAAGGTTGCTGGCTTGAAATTTAGCACTTGTAAAAAGATATTCGCTTATGAAATAAAAACACATTCTAAACAGTCTTTTGCCATTCTAATGCCATTATCTGCATTGTATGGCTATTTAGACTGTCTTAGTAAGGTTGCTGGCTTGAAATTTAGCACTTGTAAAAAGATATTCGCTTATGAAATAAAAACACATTCTAAACAGTCTTTTGCCATTCTAATGCCATTATCTGCATTGTAGGGCTATAGTAAGGTTGCAGGCTTGAAATTTAGCACTTGTAAAAAGATATTCGCTTATGAAATAAAAACACATTCTAAACAGTCTTTTGCCATTCTAATGCCATTATCTGCATTGTAGGGCTATTTAGACTGTCTTAGTAAGGTTGCTGGCTTGAAATTTAGCACTTGTAAAAAGATATTCGCTTATGAAATAAAAACACATTCTAAACAGTCTTTTGCCATTCTAATGCCATTATCTGCATTGTAGGGCTATAGTAAGGTTGCAGGCTTGAAATTTAGCACTTGTAAAAAGATATTCGCTTATGAAATAAAAACACATTCTAAACAGTCTTTTGCCATTCTAATGCCATTATCTGCATTGTAGGGCTTATAGTAAGGTTGCTGGCTTGAAATTTAGCACTTGTAAAAAGATATTCGCTTATGAAATAAAAACACATTCTAAACAGTCTTTTGCCATTCTAATGCCATTATCTGCATTGTAGGGCTATAGTAAGGTTGCTGGCTTGAAATTTAGCACTTGTAAAAAGATATTCGCTTATGAAATAAAAACACATTCTAAACAGTCTTTTGCCATTCTAATGCCATTATCTGCATTGTAGGGCTATAGTAAGGTTGCAGGCTTGAAATTTAGCACTTGTAAAAAGATATTCGCTTATGAAATAAAAACACATTCTAAACAGTCTTTTGCCATTCTAATGCCATTATCTGCATTGTAGGGCTATTTAGACTGTCTTAGTAAGGTTGCTGGCTTGAAATTTAGCACTTGTAAAAAGATATTCGCTTATGAAATAAAAACACATTCTAAACAGTCTTTTGCCATTCTAATGCCATTATCTGCATTGTAGGGCTATAGTAAGGTTGCTGGCTTGAAATTTAGCACTTGTAAAAAGATATTCGCTTATGAAATAAAAACACATTCTAAACAGTCTTTTGCCATTCTAATGCCATTATCTGCATTGTAGGGCTATTTAGACTGTCTTAGTAAGGTTGCTGGCTTGAAATTTAGCACTTGTAAAAAGATATTCGCTTATGAAATAAAAACACATTCTAAACAGTCTTTTGCCATTCTAATGCCATTATCTGCATTGTAGGGCTATAGTAAGGTTGCTGGCTTGAAATTTAGCACTTGTAAAAAGATATTCGCTTATGAAATAAAAACACATTCTAAACAGTCTTTTGCCATTCTAATGCCATTATCTGCATTGTAGGGCTATAGTAAGGTTGCTGGCTTGAAATTTAGCACTTGTAAAAAGATATTCGCTTATGAAATAAAAACACATTCTAAACAGTCTTTTGCCATTCTAATGCCATTATCTGCATTGTAGGGCTATAGTAAGGTTGCTGGCTTGAAATTTAGCACTTGTAAAAAGATATTCGCTTATGAAATAAAAACACATTCTAAACAGTCTTTTGCCATTCTAATGCCATTATCTGCATTGTAGGGCTATAGTAAGGTTGCTGGCTTGAAATTTAGCACTTGTAAAAAGATATTCGCTTATGAAATAAAAACACATTCTAAACAGTCTTTTGCCATTCTAATGCCATTATCTGCATTGTAGGGCTATTTAGACTGTCTTAGTAAGGTTGCTGGCTTGAAATTTAGCACTTGTAAAAAGATATTCGCTTATGAAATAAAAACAGATTCTAAACAGTCTTTTGCCATTCTAATGCCATTATCTGCATTGTAGGGCTATTTAGACTGTCTTAGTAAGGTTGCTGGCTTGAAATTTAGCACTTGTAAAAAGATATTCGCTTATGAAATAAAAACACATTCTAAACAGTCTTTTGCCATTCTAATGCCATTATCTGCATTGTAGGGCTATAGTAAGGTTGCTGGCTTGAAATTTAGCACTTGTAAAAAGATATTCGCTTATGAAATAAAAACACATTCTAAACAGTCTTTTGCCATTCTAATGCCATTATCTGCATTGTAGGGCTATTTAGACTGTCTTAGTAAGGTTGCTGGCTTGAAATTTAGCACTTGTAAAAAGATATTCGCTTATGAAATAAAAACACATTCTAAACAGTCTTTTGCCATTCTAATGCCATTATCTGCATTGTAGGGCTATAGTAAGGTTGCTGGCTTGAAATTTAGCACTTGTAAAAAGATATTCGCTTATGAAATAAAAACACATTCTAAACAGTCTTTTGCCATTCTAATGCCATTATCTGCATTGTAGGGCTATAGTAAGGTTGCTGGCTTGAAATTTAGCACTTGTAAAAAGATATTCGCTTATGAAATAAAAACACATTCTAAACAGTCTTTTGCCATTCTAATGCCATTATCTGCATTGTAGGGCTATAGTAAGGTTGCTGGCTTGAAATTTAGCACTTGTAAAAAGATATTCGCTTATGAAATAAAAACACATTCTAAACAGTCTTTTGCCATTCTAATGCCATTATCTGCATTGTAGGGCTATAGTAAGGTTGCTGGCTTGAAATTTAGCACTTGTAAAAAGATATTCGCTTATGAAATAAAAACACATTCTAAACAGTCTTTTGCCATTCTAATGCCATTATCTGCATTGTAGGGCTATTTAGACTGTCTTAGTAAGGTTGCTGGCTTGAAATTTAGCACTTGTAAAAAGATATTCGCTTATGAAATAAAAACAGATTCTAAACAGTCTTTTGCCATTCTAATGCCATTATCTGCATTGTAGGGCTATTTAGACTGTCTTAGTAAGGTTGCTGGCTTGAAATTTAGCACTTGTAAAAAGATATTCGCTTATGAAATAAAAACACATTCTAAACAGTCTTTTGCCATTCTAATGCCATTATCTGCATTGTAGGGCTATAGTAAGGTTGCAGGCTTGAAATTTAGCACTTGTAAAAAGATATTCGCTTATGAAATAAAAACACATTCTAAACAGTCTTTTGCCATTCTAATGCCATTATCTGCATTGTAGGGCTATAGTAAGGTTGCTGGCTTGAAATTTAGCACTTGTAAAAAGATATTCGCTTATGAAATAAAAACACATTCTAAACAGTCTTTTGCCATTCTAATGCCATTATCTGCATTGTAGGGCTATTTAGACTGTCTTAGTAAGGTTGCTGGCTTGAAATTTAGCACTTGTAAAAAGATATTCGCTTATGAAATAAAAACACATTCTAAACAGTCTTTTGCCATTCTAATGCCATTATCTGCATTGTAGGGCTATTTAGACTGTCTTAGTAAGGTTGCTGGCTTGAAATTTAGCACTTGTAAAAAGATATTCGCTTATGAAATAAAAACACATTCTAAACAGTCTTTTGCCATTCTAATGCCATTATCTGCATTGTAGGGCTATAGTAAGGTTGCAGGCTTGAAATTTAGCACTTGTAAAAAGATATTCGCTTATGAAATAAAAACACATTCTAAACAGTCTTTTGCCATTCTAATGCCATTATCTGCATTGTAGGGCTATTTAGACTGTCTTAGTAAGGTTGCTGGCTTGAAATTTAGCACTTGTAAAAAGATATTCGCTTATGAAATAAAAACACATTCTAAACAGTCTTTTGCCATTCTAATGCCATTATCTGCATTGTAGGGCTATAGTAAGGTTGCTGGCTTGAAATTTAGCACTTGTAAAAAGATATTCGCTTATGAAATAAAAACACATTCTAAACAGTCTTTTGCCATTCTAATGCCATTATCTGCATTGTAGGGCTATAGTAAGGTTGCAGGCTTGAAATTTAGCACTTGTAAAAAGATATTCGCTTATGAAATAAAAACACATTCTAAACAGTCTTTTGCCATTCTAATGCCATTATCTGCATTGTAGGGCTATTTAGACTGTCTTAGTAAGGTTGCTGGCTTGAAATTTAGCACTTGTAAAAAGATATTCGCTTATGAAATAAAAACACATTCTAAACAGTCTTTTGCCATTCTAATGCCATTATCTGCATTGTATGGCTATTTAGACTGTCTTAGTAAGGTTGCTGGCTTGAAATTTAGCACTTGTAAAAAGATATTCGCTTATGAAATAAAAACACATTCTAAACAGTCTTTTGCCATTCTAATGCCATTATCTGCATTGTAGGGCTATAGTAAGGTTGCAGGCTTGAAATTTAGCACTTGTAAAAAGATATTCGCTTATGAAATAAAAACACATTCTAAACAGTCTTTTGCCATTCTAATGCCATTATCTGCATTGTAGGGCTATTTAGACTGTCTTAGTAAGGTTGCTGGCTTGAAATTTAGCACTTGTAAAAAGATATTCGCTTATGAAATAAAAACACATTCTAAACAGTCTTTTGCCATTCTAATGCCATTATCTGCATTGTAGGGCTATAGTAAGGTTGCAGGCTTGAAATTTAGCACTTGTAAAAAGATATTCGCTTATGAAATAAAAACACATTCTAAACAGTCTTTTGCCATTCTAATGCCATTATCTGCATTGTAGGGCTTATAGTAAGGTTGCTGGCTTGAAATTTAGCACTTGTAAAAAGATATTCGCTTATGAAATAAAAACACATTCTAAACAGTCTTTTGCCATTCTAATGCCATTATCTGCATTGTAGGGCTATAGTAAGGTTGCTGGCTTGAAATTTAGCACTTGTAAAAAGATATTCGCTTATGAAATAAAAACACATTCTAAACAGTCTTTTGCCATTCTAATGCCATTATCTGCATTGTAGGGCTATAGTAAGGTTGCAGGCTTGAAATTTAGCACTTGTAAAAAGATATTCGCTTATGAAATAAAAACACATTCTAAACAGTCTTTTGCCATTCTAATGCCATTATCTGCATTGTAGGGCTATAGTAAGGTTGCAGGCTTGAAATTTAGCACTTGTAAAAAGATATTCGCTTATGAAATAAAAACACATTCTAAACAGTCTTTTGCCATTCTAATGCCATTATCTGCATTGTAGGGCTATTTAGACTGTCTTAGTAAGGTTGCTGGCTTGAAATTTAGCACTTGTAAAAAGATATTCGCTTATGAAATAAAAACACATTCTAAACAGTCTTTTGCCATTCTAATGCCATTATCTGCATTGTAGGGCTATAGTAAGGTTGCAGGCTTGAAATTTAGCACTTGTAAAAAGATATTCGCTTATGAAATAAAAACACATTCTAAACAGTCTTTTGCCATTCTAATGCCATTATCTGCATTGTAGGGCTATAGTAAGGTTGCTGGCTTGAAATTTAGCACTTGTAAAAAGATATTCGCTTATGAAATAAAAACACATTCTAAACAGTCTTTTGCCATTCTAATGCCATTATCTGCATTGTAGGGCTATAGTAAGGTTGCTGGCTTGAAATTTAGCACTTGTAAAAAGATATTCGCTTATGAAATAAAAACACATTCTAAACAGTCTTTTGCCATTCTAATGCCATTATCTGCATTGTAGGGCTATAGTAAGGTTGCTGGCTTGAAATTTAGCACTTGTAAAAAGATATTTGCTTATGAAATAAAAACACATTCTAAACAGTCTTTTGCCATTCTAATGCCATTATCTGCATTGTAGGGCTATAGTAAGGTTGCTGGCTTGAAATTTAGCACTTGTAAAAAGATATTCGCTTATGAAATAAAAACACATTCTAAACAGTCTTTTGCCATTCTAATGCCATTATCTGCATTGTAGGGCTATTTAGACTGTCTTAGTAAGGTTGCTGGCTTGAAATTTAGCACTTGTAAAAAGATATTCGCTTATGAAATAAAAACAGATTCTAAACAGTCTTTTGCCATTCTAATGCCATTATCTGCATTGTAGGGCTATTTAGACTGTCTTAGTAAGGTTGCTGGCTTGAAATTTAGCACTTGTAAAAAGATATTCGCTTATGAAATAAAAACACATTCTAAACAGTCTTTTGCCATTCTAATGCCATTATCTGCATTGTAGGGCTATAGTAAGGTTGCAGGCTTGAAATTTAGCACTTGTAAAAAGATATTCGCTTATGAAATAAAAACACATTCTAAACAGTCTTTTGCCATTCTAATGCCATTATCTGCATTGTAGGGCTATAGTAAGGTTGCTGGCTTGAAATTTAGCACTTGTAAAAAGATATTCGCTTATGAAATAAAAACACATTCTAAACAGTCTTTTGCCATTCTAATGCCATTATCTGCATTGTAGGGCTATTTAGACTGTCTTAGTAAGGTTGCTGGCTTGAAATTTAGCACTTGTAAAAAGATATTCGCTTATGAAATAAAAACACATTCTAAACAGTCTTTTGCCATTCTAATGCCATTATCTGCATTGTAGGGCTATTTAGACTGTCTTAGTAAGGTTGCTGGCTTGAAATTTAGCACTTGTAAAAAGATATTCGCTTATGAAATAAAAACACATTCTAAACAGTCTTTTGCCATTCTAATGCCATTATCTGCATTGTAGGGCTATAGTAAGGTTGCAGGCTTGAAATTTAGCACTTGTAAAAAGATATTCGCTTATGAAATAAAAACACATTCTAAACAGTCTTTTGCCATTCTAATGCCATTATCTGCATTGTAGGGCTATTTAGACTGTCTTAGTAAGGTTGCTGGCTTGAAATTTAGCACTTGTAAAAAGATATTCGCTTATGAAATAAAAACACATTCTAAACAGTCTTTTGCCATTCTAATGCCATTATCTGCATTGTAGGGCTATAGTAAGGTTGCTGGCTTGAAATTTAGCACTTGTAAAAAGATATTCGCTTATGAAATAAAAACACATTCTAAACAGTCTTTTGCCATTCTAATGCCATTATCTGCATTGTAGGGCTATAGTAAGGTTGCTGGCTTGAAATTTAGCACTTGTAAAAAGATATTCGCTTATGAAATAAAAACACATTCTAAACAGTCTTTTGCCATTCTAATGCCATTATCTGCATTGTAGGGCTATTTAGACTGTCTTAGTAAGGTTGCTGGCTTGAAATTTAGCACTTGTAAAAAGATATTCGCTTATGAAATAAAAACACATTCTAAACAGTCTTTTGCCATTCTAATGCCATTATCTGCATTGTAGGGCTATTTAGACTGTCTTAGTAAGGTTGCTGGCTTGAAATTTAGCACTTGTAAAAAGATATTCGCTTATGAAATAAAAACACATTCTAAACAGTCTTTTGCCATTCTAATGCCATTATCTGCATTGTAGGGCTATAGTAAGGTTGCAGGCTTGAAATTTAGCACTTGTAAAAAGATATTCGCTTATGAAATAAAAACACATTCTAAACAGTCTTTTGCCATTCTAATGCCATTATCTGCATTGTAGGGCTATAGTAAGGTTGCTGGCTTGAAATTTAGCACTTGTAAAAAGATATTCGCTTATGAAATAAAAACACATTCTAAACAGTCTTTTGCCATTCTAATGCCATTATCTGCATTGTAGGGCTATTTAGACTGTCTTAGTAAGGTTGCTGGCTTGAAATTTAGCACTTGTAAAAAGATATTCGCTTATGAAATAAAAACACATTCTAAACAGTCTTTTGCCATTCTAATGCCATTATCTGCATTGTAGGGCTATTTAGACTGTCTTAGTAAGGTTGCTGGCTTGAAATTTAGCACTTGTAAAAAGATATTCGCTTATGAAATAAAAACACATTCTAAACAGTCTTTTGCCATTCTAATGCCATTATCTGCATTGTAGGGCTATAGTAAGGTTGCAGGCTTGAAATTTAGCACTTGTAAAAAGATATTCGCTTATGAAATAAAAACACATTCTAAACAGTCTTTTGCCATTCTAATGCCATTATCTGCATTGTAGGGCTATTTAGACTGTCTTAGTAAGGTTGCTGGCTTGAAATTTAGCACTTGTAAAAAGATATTCGCTTATGAAATAAAAACACATTCTAAACAGTCTTTTGCCATTCTAATGCCATTATCTGCATTGTAGGGCTATAGTAAGGTTGCTGGCTTGAAATTTAGCACTTGTAAAAAGATATTCGCTTATGAAATAAAAACACATTCTAAACAGTCTTTTGCCATTCTAATGCCATTATCTGCATTGTAGGGCTATAGTAAGGTTGCAGGCTTGAAATTTAGCACTTGTAAAAAGATATTCGCTTATGAAATAAAAACACATTCTAAACAGTCTTTTGCCATTCTAATGCCATTATCTGCATTGTAGGGCTATTTAGACTGTCTTAGTAAGGTTGCTGGCTTGAAATTTAGCACTTGTAAAAAGATATTCGCTTATGAAATAAAAACACATTCTAAACAGTCTTTTGCCATTCTAATGCCATTATCTGCATTGTATGGCTATTTAGACTGCTTAGTAAGGTTGCTGGCTTGAAATTTAGCACTTGTAAAAAGATATTCGCTTATGAAATAAAAACACATTCTAAACAGTCTTTTGCCATTCTAATGCCATTATCTGCATTGTAGGGCTATTAGCTGTCTAGTAAGGTTGCAGGCTTGAAATTTAGCACTTGTAAAAAGATATTCGCTTATGAAATAAAAACACATTCTAAACAGTCTTTTGCCATTCTAATGCCATTATCTGCATTGTAGGGCTATTTAGACTGTCTTAGTAAGGTTGCTGGCTTGAAATTTAGCACTTGTAAAAAGATATTCGCTTATGAAATAAAAACACATTCTAAACAGTCTTTTGCCATTCTAATGCCATTATCTGCATTGTAGGGCTATAGTAAGGTTGCTGGCTTGAAATTTAGCACTTGTAAAAAGATATTCGCTAAAAACACATTCTAAACAGTCTTTTGCCATTCTAATGCCATTATCTGCATTGTAGGGCTATAGTAAGATTGCAGGCTTGAAATTTAGCACTTGTAAAAAGATATTCGCTTATGAAATAAAAACACATTCTAAACAGTCTTTTGCCATTCTAATGCCATTATCTGCATTGTAGGGCTTATAGTAAGGTTGCTGGCTTGAAATTTAGCACTTGTAAAAAGATATTCGCTTATGAAATAAAAACACATTCTAAACAGTCTTTTGCCATTCTAATGCCATTATCTGCATTGTAGGGCTATAGTAAGGTTGCTGGCTTGAAATTTAGCACTTGTAAAAAGATATTCGCTTATGAAATAAAAACACATTCTAAACAGTCTTTTGCCATTCTAATGCCATTATCTGCATTGTAGGGCTATAGTAAGGTTGCAGGCTTGAAATTTAGCACTTGTAAAAAGATATTCGCTTATGAAATAAAAACACATTCTAAACAGTCTTTTGCCATTCTAATGCCATTATCTGCATTGTAGGGCTATAGTAAGGTTGCAGGCTTGAAATTTAGCACTTGTAAAAAGATATTCGCTTATGAAATAAAAACACATTCTAAACAGTCTTTTGCCATTCTAATGCCATTATCTGCATTGTAGGGCTATAGTAAGGTTGCAGGCTTGAAATTTAGCACTTGTAAAAAGATATTCGCTTATGAAATAAAAACACATTCTAAACAGTCTTTTGCCATTCTAATGCCATTATCTGCATTGTAGGGCTATTTAGACTGTCTTAGTAAGGTTGCTGGCTTGAAATTTAGCACTTGTAAAAAGATATTCGCTTATGAAATAAAAACACATTCTAAACAGTCTTTTGCCATTCTAATGCCATTATCTGCATTGTAGGGCTATAGTAAGGTTGCAGGCTTGAAATTTAGCACTTGTAAAAAGATATTCGCTTATGAAATAAAAACACATTCTAAACAGTCTTTTGCCATTCTAATGCCATTATCTGCATTGTAGGGCTATAGTAAGGTTGCTGGCTTGAAATTTAGCACTTGTAAAAAGATATTCGCTTATGAAATAAAAACACATTCTAAACAGTCTTTTGCCATTCTAATGCCATTATCTGCATTGTAGGGCTATAGTAAGGTTGCAGGCTTGAAATTTAGCACTTGTAAAAAGATATTCGCTTATGAAATAAAAACACATTCTAAACAGTCTTTTGCCATTCTAATGCCATTATCTGCATTGTAGGGCTATAGTAAGGTTGCTGGCTTGAAATTTAGCACTTGTAAAAAGATATTCGCTTATGAAATAAAAACACATTCTAAACAGTCTTTTGCCATTCTAATGCCATTATCTGCATTGTAGGGCTATTTAGACTGTCTTAGTAAGGTTGCTGGCTTGAAATTTAGCACTTGTAAAAAGATATTCGCTTATGAAATAAAAACAGATTCTAAACAGTCTTTTGCCATTCTAATGCCATTATCTGCATTGTAGGGCTATTTAGACTGTCTTAGTAAGGTTGCTGGCTTGAAATTTAGCACTTGTAAAAAGATATTCGCTTATGAAATAAAAACACATTCTAAACAGTCTTTTGCCATTCTAATGCCATTATCTGCATTGTAGGGCTATAGTAAGGTTGCAGGCTTGAAATTTAGCACTTGTAAAAAGATATTCGCTTATGAAATAAAAACACATTCTAAACAGTCTTTTGCCATTCTAATGCCATTATCTGCATTGTAGGGCTATAGTAAGGTTGCTGGCTTGAAATTTAGCACTTGTAAAAAGATATTCGCTTATGAAATAAAAACACATTCTAAACAGTCTTTTGCCATTCTAATGCCATTATCTGCATTGTAGGGCTATTTAGACTGTCTTAGTAAGGTTGCTGGCTTGAAATTTAGCACTTGTAAAAAGATATTAGCTTATGAAATAAAAACACATTCTAAACAGTCTTTTGCCATTCTAATGCCATTATCTGCATTGTAGGGCTATTTAGACTGTCTTAGTAAGGTTGCTGGCTTGAAATTTAGCACTTGTAAAAAGATATTCGCTTATGAAATAAAAACACATTCTAAACAGTCTTTTGCCATTCTAATGCCATTATCTGCATTGTAGGGCTATAGTAAGGTTGCAGGCTTGAAATTTAGCACTTGTAAAAAGATATTCGCTTATGAAATAAAAACACATTCTAAACAGTCTTTTGCCATTCTAATGCCATTATCTGCATTGTAGGGCTATAGTAAGGTTGCTGGCTTGAAATTTAGCACTTGTAAAAAGATATTCGCTTATGAAATAAAAACACATTCTAAACAGTCTTTTGCCATTCTAATGCCATTATCTGCATTGTAGGGCTATAGTAAGGTTGCAGGCTTGAAATTTAGCACTTGTAAAAAGATATTCGCTTATGAAATAAAAACACATTCTAAACAGTCTTTTGCCATTCTAATGCCATTATCTGCATTGTAGGGCTTATAGTAAGGTTGCTGGCTTGAAATTTAGCACTTGTAAAAAGATATTCGCTTATGAAATAAAAACACATTCTAAACAGTCTTTTGCCATTCTAATGCCATTATCTGCATTGTAGGGCTATAGTAAGGTTGCTGGCTTGAAATTTAGCACTTGTAAAAAGATATTCGCTTATGAAATAAAAACACATTCTAAACAGTCTTTTGCCATTCTAATGCCATTATCTGCATTGTAGGGCTATAGTAAGGTTGCAGGCTTGAAATTTAGCACTTGTAAAAAGATATTCGCTTATGAAATAAAAACACATTCTAAACAGTCTTTTGCCATTCTAATGCCATTATCTGCATTGTAGGGCTATAGTAAGGTTGCAGGCTTGAAATTTAGCACTTGTAAAAAGATATTCGCTTATGAAATAAAAACACATTCTAAACAGTCTTTTGCCATTCTAATGCCATTATCTGCATTGTAGGGCTATAGTAAGGTTGCAGGCTTGAAATTTAGCACTTGTAAAAAGATATTCGCTTATGAAATAAAAACACATTCTAAACAGTCTTTTGCCATTCTAATGCCATTATCTGCATTGTAGGGCTATTTAGACTGTCTTAGTAAGGTTGCTGGCTTGAAATTTAGCACTTGTAAAAAGATATTCGCTTATGAAATAAAAACACATTCTAAACAGTCTTTTGCCATTCTAATGCCATTATCTGCATTGTAGGGCTATAGTAAGGTTGCAGGCTTGAAATTTAGCACTTGTAAAAAGATATTCGCTTATGAAATAAAAACACATTCTAAACAGTCTTTTGCCATTCTAATGCCATTATCTGCATTGTAGGGCTATAGTAAGGTTGCTGGCTTGAAATTTAGCACTTGTAAAAAGATATTCGCTTATGAAATAAAAACACATTCTAAACAGTCTTTTGCCATTCTAATGCCATTATCTGCATTGTAGGGCTATAGTAAGGTTGCAGGCTTGAAATTTAGCACTTGTAAAAAGATATTCGCTTATGAAATAAAAACACATTCTAAACAGTCTTTTGCCATTCTAATGCCATTATCTGCATTGTAGGGCTATAGTAAGGTTGCTGGCTTGAAATTTAGCACTTGTAAAAAGATATTCGCTTATGAAATAAAAACACATTCTAAACAGTCTTTTGCCATTCTAATGCCATTATCTGCATTGTAGGGCTATTTAGACTGTCTTAGTAAGGTTGCTGGCTTGAAATTTAGCACTTGTAAAAAGATATTCGCTTATGAAATAAAAACAGATTCTAAACAGTCTTTTGCCATTCTAATGCCATTATCTGCATTGTAGGGCTATTTAGACTGTCTTAGTAAGGTTGCTGGCTTGAAATTTAGCACTTGTAAAAAGATATTCGCTTATGAAATAAAAACACATTCTAAACAGTCTTTTGCCATTCTAATGCCATTATCTGCATTGTAGGGCTATAGTAAGGTTGCAGGCTTGAAATTTAGCACTTGTAAAAAGATATTCGCTTATGAAATAAAAACACATTCTAAACAGTCTTTTGCCATTCTAATGCCATTATCTGCATTGTAGGGCTATATTAAGGTTGCTGGCTTGAAATTTAGCACTTGTAAAAAGATATTCGCTTATGAAATAAAAACACATTCTAAACAGTCTTTTGCCATTCTAATGCCATTATCTGCATTGTAGGGCTATTTAGACTGTCTTAGTAAGGTTGCTGGCTTGAAATTTAGCACTTGTAAAAAGATATTAGCTTATGAAATAAAAACACATTCTAAACAGTCTTTTGCCATTCTAATGCCATTATCTGCATTGTAGGGCTATAGTAAGGTTGCAGGCTTGAAATTTAGCACTTGTAAAAAGATATTCGCTTATGAAATAAAAACACATTCTAAACAGTCTTTTGCCATTCTAATGCCATTATCTGCATTGTAGGGCTATTTAGACTGTCTTAGTAAGGTTGCTGGCTTGAAATTTAGCACTTGTAAAAAGATATTCGCTTATGAAATAAAAACACATTCTAAACAGTCTTTTGCCATTCTAATGCCATTATCTGCATTGTAGGGCTATAGTAAGGTTGCTGGCTTGAAATTTAGCACTTGTAAAAAGATATTCGCTTATGAAATAAAAACACATTCTAAATAGTCTTTTGCCATTCTAATGCCATTATCTGCATTGTAGGGCTATAGTAAGGTTGCAGGCTTGAAATTTAGCACTTGTAAAAAGATATTCGCTTATGAAATAAAAACACATTCTAAACAGTCTTTTGCCATTCTAATGCCATTATCTGCATTGTAGGGCTTATAGTAAGGTTGCTGGCTTGAAATTTAGCACTTGTAAAAAGATATTCGCTTATGAAATAAAAACACATTCTAAACAGTCTTTTGCCATTCTAATGCCATTATCTGCATTGTAGGGCTATAGTAAGGTTGCTGGCTTGAAATTTAGCACTTGTAAAAAGATATTCGCTTATGAAATAAAAACACATTCTAAACAGTCTTTTGCCATTCTAATGCCATTATCTGCATTGTAGGGCTATAGTAAGGTTGCAGGCTTGAAATTTAGCACTTGTAAAAAGATATTCGCTTATGAAATAAAAACACATTCTAAACAGTCTTTTGCCATTCTAATGCCATTATCTGCATTGTAGGGCTATAGTAAGGTTGCTGGCTTGAAATTTAGCACTTGTAAAAAGATATTCGCTTATGAAATAAAAACACATTCTAAACAGTCTTTTGCCATTCTAATGCCATTATCTGCATTGTAGGGCTATAGTAAGGTTGCTGGCTTGAAATTTAGCACTTGTAAAAAGATATTCGCTTATGAAATAAAAACACATTCTAAACAGTCTTTTGCCATTCTAATGCCATTATCTGCATTGTAGGGCTATTTAGACTGTCTTAGTAAGGTTGCTGGCTTGAAATTTAGCACTTGTAAAAAGATATTCGCTTATGAAATAAAAACACATTCTAAACAGTCTTTTGCCATTCTAATGCCATTATCTGCATTGTAGGGCTATAGTAAGGTTGCTGGCTTGAAATTTAGCACTTGTAAAAAGATATTCGCTTATGAAATAAAAACACATTCTAAACAGTCTTTTGCCATTCTAATGCCATTATCTGCATTGTAGGGCTATAGTAAGGTTGCAGGCTTGAAATTTAGCACTTGTAAAAAGATATTCGCTTATGAAATAAAAACACATTCTAAACAGTCTTTTGCCATTCTAATGCCATTATCTGCATTGTAGGGCTTATAGTAAGGTTGCTGGCTTGAAATTTAGCACTTGTAAAAAGATATTCGCTTATGAAATAAAAACACATTCTAAACAGTCTTTTGCCATTCTAATGCCATTATCTGCATTGTAGGGCTATTTAGACTGTCTTAGTAAGGTTGCTGGCTTGAAATTTAGCACTTGTAAAAAGATATTCGCTTATGAAATAAAAACACATTCTAAACAGTCTTTTGCCATTCTAATGCCATTATCTGCATTGTAGGGCTATTTAGACTGTCTTAGTAAGGTTGCTGGCTTGAAATTTAGCACTTGTAAAAAGATATTCGCTTATGAAATAAAAACACATTCTAAACAGTCTTTTGCCATTCTAATGCCATTATCTGCATTGTAGGGCTATAGTAAGGTTGCAGGCTTGAAATTTAGCACTTGTAAAAAGATATTCGCTTATGAAATAAAAACACATTCTAAACAGTCTTTTGCCATTCTAATGCCATTATCTGCATTGTAGGGCTATTTAGACTGTCTTAGTAAGGTTGCTGGCTTGAAATTTAGCACTTGTAAAAAGATATTCGCTTATGAAATAAAAACACATTCTAAACAGTCTTTTGCCATTCTAATGCCATTATCTGCATTGTAGGGCTATAGTAAGGTTGCTGGCTTGAAATTTAGCACTTGTAAAAAGATATTCGCTTATGAAATAAAAACACATTCTAAACAGTCTTTTGCCATTCTAATGCCATTATCTGCATTGTAGGGCTATAGTAAGGTTGCTGGCTTGAAATTTAGCACTTGTAAAAAGATATTCGCTTATGAAATAAAAACACATTCTAAACAGTCTTTTGCCATTCTAATGCCATTATCTGCATTGTAGGGCTATTTAGACTGTCTTAGTAAGGTTGCTGGCTTGAAATTTAGCACTTGTAAAAAGATATTCGCTTATGAAATAAAAACACATTCTAAACAGTCTTTTGCCATTCTAATGCCATTATCTGCATTGTAGGGCTATTTAGACTGTCTTAGTAAGGTTGCTGGCTTGAAATTTAGCACTTGTAAAAAGATATTCGCTTATGAAATAAAAACACATTCTAAACAGTCTTTTGCCGTTCTAATGCCATTATCTGCATTGTAGGGCTATAGTAAGGTTGCAGGCTTGAAATTTAGCACTTGTAAAAAGATATTCGCTTATGAAATAAAAACACATTCTAAACAGTCTTTTGCCATTCTAATGCCATTATCTGCATTGTAGGGCTATTTAGACTGTCTTAGTAAGGTTGCTGGCTTGAAATTTAGCACTTGTAAAAAGATATTCGCTTATGAAATAAAAACACATTCTAAACAGTCTTTTGCCATTCTAATGCCATTATCTGCATTGTAGGGCTATAGTAAGGTTGCAGGCTTGAAATTTAGCACTTGTAAAAAGATATTCGCTTATGAAATAAAAACACATTCTAAACAGTCTTTTGCCATTCTAATGCCATTATCTGCATTGTAGGGCTATAGTAAGGTTGCTGGCTTGAAATTTAGCACTTGTAAAAAGATATTCGCTTATGAAATAAAAACACATTCTAAACAGTCTTTTGCCATTCTAATGCCATTATCTGCATTGTAGGGCTATTTAGACTGTCTTAGTAAGGTTGCTGGCTTGAAATTTAGCACTTGTAAAAAGATATTCGCTTATGAAATAAAAACACATTCTAAACAGTCTTTTGCCATTCTAATGCCATTATCTGCATTGTAGGGCTATTTAGACTGTCTTAGTAAGGTTGCTGGCTTGAAATTTAGCACTTGTAAAAAGATATTCGCTTATGAAATAAAAACACATTCTAAACAGTCTTTTGCCATTCTAATGCCATTATCTGCATTGTAGGGCTATAGTAAGGTTGCAGGCTTGAAATTTAGCACTTGTAAAAAGATATTCGCTTATGAAATAAAAACACATTCTAAACAGTCTTTTGCCATTCTAATGCCATTATCTGCATTGTAGGGCTATTTAGACTGTCTTAGTAAGGTTGCTGGCTTGAAATTTAGCACTTGTAAAAAGATATTCGCTTATGAAATAAAAACACATTCTAAACAGTCTTTTGCCATTCTAATGCCATTATCTGCATTGTAGGGCTATAGTAAGGTTGCTGGCTTGAAATTTAGCACTTGTAAAAAGATATTCGCTTATGAAATAAAAACACATTCTAAACAGTCTTTTGCCATTCTAATGCCATTATCTGCATTGTAGGGCTATAGTAAGGTTGCAGGCTTGAAATTTAGCACTTGTAAAAAGATATTCGCATATGAAATAAAAACACATTCTAAACAGTCTTTTGCCATTCTAATGCCATTATCTGCATTGTAGGGCTATTTAGACTGTCTTAGTAAGGTTGCTGGCTTGAAATTTAGCACTTGTAAAAAGATATTCGCTTATGAAATAAAAACACATTCTAAACAGTCTTTTGCCATTCTAATGCCATTATCTGCATTGTATGGCTATTTAGACTGTCTTAGTAAGGTTGCTGGCTTGAAATTTAGCACTTGTAAAAAGATATTCGCTTATGAAATAAAAACACATTCTAAACAGTCTTTTGCCATTCTAATGCCATTATCTGCATTGTAGGGCTATTTAGACTGTCTTAGTAAGGTTGCTGGCTTGAAATTTAGCACTTGTAAAAAGATATTCGCTTATGAAATAAAAACACATTCTAAACAGTCTTTTGCCATTCTAATGCCATTATCTGCATTGTAGGGCTATAGTAAGGTTGCTGGCTTGAAATTTAGCACTTGTAAAAAGATATTCGCTTATGAAATAAAAACACATTCTAAACAGTCTTTTGCCATTCTAATGCCATTATCTGCATTGTAGGGCTATAGTAAGGTTGCTGGCTTGAAATTTAGCACTTGTAAAAAGATATTCGCTTATGAAATAAAAACACATTCTAAACAGTCTTTTGCCATTCTAATGCCATTATCTGCATTGTAGGGCTATTTAGACTGTCTTAGTAAGGTTGCTGGCTTGAAATTTAGCACTTGTAAAAAGATATTAGCTTATGAAATAAAAACACATTCTAAACAGTCTTTTGCCATTCTAATGCCATTATCTGCATTGTAGGGCTATTTAGACTGTCTTAGTAAGGTTGCTGGCTTGAAATTTAGCACTTGTAAAAAGATATTCGCTTATGAAATAAAAACACATTCTAAACAGTCTTTTGCCATTCTAATGCCATTATCTGCATTGTAGGGCTATAGTAAGGTTGCAGGCTTGAAATTTAGCACTTGTAAAAAGATATTCGCTTATGAAATAAAAACACATTCTAAACAGTCTTTTGCCATTCTAATGCCATTATCTGCATTGTAGGGCTATAGTAAGGTTGCAGGCTTGAAATTTAGCACTTGTAAAAAGATATTCGCTTATGAAATAAAAACACATTCTAAACAGTCTTTTGCCATTCTAATGCCATTATCTGCATTGTAGGGCTATAGTAAGGTTGCTGGCTTGAAATTTAGCACTTGTAAAAAGATATTCGCTTATGAAATAAAAACACATTCTAAACAGTCTTTTGCCATTCTAATGCCATTATCTGCATTGTAGGGCTATAGTAAGGTTGCAGGCTTGAAATTTAGCACTTGTAAAAAGATATTCGCTTATGAAATAAAAACACATTCTAAACAGTCTTTTGCCATTCTAATGCCATTATCTGCATTGTAGGGCTATAGTAAGGTTGCTGGCTTGAAATTTAGCACTTGTAAAAAGATATTCGCTTATGAAATAAAAACACATTCTAAACAGTCTTTTGCCATTCTAATGCCATTATCTGCATTGTAGGGCTATTTAGACTGTCTTAGTAAGGTTGCTGGCTTGAAATTTAGCACTTGTAAAAAGATATTCGCTTATGAAATAAAAACAGATTCTAAACAGTCTTTTGCCATTCTAATGCCATTATCTGCATTGTAGGGCTATTTAGACTGTCTTAGTAAGGTTGCTGGCTTGAAATTTAGCACTTGTAAAAAGATATTCGCTTATGAAATAAAAACACATTCTAAACAGTCTTTTGCCATTCTAATGCCATTATCTGCATTGTAGGGCTATAGTAAGGTTGCAGGCTTGAAATTTAGCACTTGTAAAAAGATATTCGCTTATGAAATAAAAACACATTCTAAACAGTCTTTTGCCATTCTAATGCCATTATCTGCATTGTAGGGCTATAGTAAGGTTGCTGGCTTGAAATTTAGCACTTGTAAAAAGATATTCGCTTATGAAATAAAAACACATTCTAAACAGTCTTTTGCCATTCTAATGCCATTATCTGCATTGTAGGGCTATTTAGACTGTCTTAGTAAGGTTGCTGGCTTGAAATTTAGCACTTGTAAAAAGATATTAGCTTATGAAATAAAAACACATTCTAAACAGTCTTTTGCCATTCTAATGCCATTATCTGCATTGTAGGGCTATTTAGACTGTCTTAGTAAGGTTGCTGGCTTGAAATTTAGCACTTGTAAAAAGATATTCGCTTATGAAATAAAAACACATTCTAAACAGTCTTTTGCCATTCTAATGCCATTATCTGCATTGTAGGGCTATAGTAAGGTTGCAGGCTTGAAATTTAGCACTTGTAAAAAGATATTCGCTTATGAAATAAAAACACATTCTAAACAGTCTTTTGCCATTCTAATGCCATTATCTGCATTGTAGGGCTATAGTAAGGTTGCTGGCTTGAAATTTAGCACTTGTAAAAAGATATTCGCTTATGAAATAAAAACACATTCTAAACAGTCTTTTGCCATTCTAATGCCATTATCTGCATTGTAGGGCTATAGTAAGGTTGCAGGCTTGAAATTTAGCACTTGTAAAAAGATATTCGCTTATGAAATAAAAACACATTCTAAACAGTCTTTTGCCATTCTAATGCCATTATCTGCATTGTAGGGCTTATAGTAAGGTTGCTGGCTTGAAATTTAGCACTTGTAAAAAGATATTCGCTTATGAAATAAAAACACATTCTAAACAGTCTTTTGCCATTCTAATGCCATTATCTGCATTGTAGGGCTATAGTAAGGTTGCTGGCTTGAAATTTAGCACTTGTAAAAAGATATTCGCTTATGAAATAAAAACACATTCTAAACAGTCTTTTGCCATTCTAATGCCATTATCTGCATTGTAGGGCTATAGTAAGGTTGCAGGCTTGAAATTTAGCACTTGTAAAAAGATATTCGCTTATGAAATAAAAACACATTCTAAACAGTCTTTTGCCATTCTAATGCCATTATCTGCATTGTAGGGCTATAGTAAGGTTGCAGGCTTGAAATTTAGCACTTGTAAAAAGATATTCGCTTATGAAATAAAAACACATTCTAAACAGTCTTTTGCCATTCTAATGCCATTATCTGCATTGTAGGGCTATAGTAAGGTTGCAGGCTTGAAATTTAGCACTTGTAAAAAGATATTCGCTTATGAAATAAAAACACATTCTAAACAGTCTTTTGCCATTCTAATGCCATTATCTGCATTGTAGGGCTATTTAGACTGTCTTAGTAAGGTTGCTGGCTTGAAATTTAGCACTTGTAAAAAGATATTCGCTTATGAAATAAAAACACATTCTAAACAGTCTTTTGCCATTCTAATGCCATTATCTGCATTGTAGGGCTATAGTAAGGTTGCAGGCTTGAAATTTAGCACTTGTAAAAAGATATTCGCTTATGAAATAAAAACACATTCTAAACAGTCTTTTGCCATTCTAATGCCATTATCTGCATTGTAGGGCTATAGTAAGGTTGCTGGCTTGAAATTTAGCACTTGTAAAAAGATATTCGCTTATGAAATAAAAACACATTCTAAACAGTCTTTTGCCATTCTAATGCCATTATCTGCATTGTAGGGCTATAGTAAGGTTGCAGGCTTGAAATTTAGCACTTGTAAAAAGATATTCGCTTATGAAATAAAAACACATTCTAAACAGTCTTTTGCCATTCTAATGCCATTATCTGCATTGTAGGGCTATAGTAAGGTTGCTGGCTTGAAATTTAGCACTTGTAAAAAGATATTCGCTTATGAAATAAAAACACATTCTAAACAGTCTTTTGCCATTCTAATGCCATTATCTGCATTGTAGGGCTATTTAGACTGTCTTAGTAAGGTTGCTGGCTTGAAATTTAGCACTTGTAAAAAGATATTCGCTTATGAAATAAAAACAGATTCTAAACAGTCTTTTGCCATTCTAATGCCATTATCTGCATTGTAGGGCTATTTAGACTGTCTTAGTAAGGTTGCTGGCTTGAAATTTAGCACTTGTAAAAAGATATTCGCTTATGAAATAAAAACACATTCTAAACAGTCTTTTGCCATTCTAATGCCATTATCTGCATTGTAGGGCTATAGTAAGGTTGCAGGCTTGAAATTTAGCACTTGTAAAAAGATATTCGCTTATGAAATAAAAACACATTCTAAACAGTCTTTTGCCATTCTAATGCCATTATCTGCATTGTAGGGCTATAGTAAGGTTGCTGGCTTGAAATTTAGCACTTGTAAAAAGATATTCGCTTATGAAATAAAAACACATTCTAAACAGTCTTTTGCCATTCTAATGCCATTATCTGCATTGTAGGGCTATTTAGACTGTCTTAGTAAGGTTGCTGGCTTGAAATTTAGCACTTGTAAAAAGATATTAGCTTATGAAATAAAAACACATTCTAAACAGTCTTTTGCCATTCTAATGCCATTATCTGCATTGTAGGGCTATTTAGACTGTCTTAGTAAGGTTGCTGGCTTGAAATTTAGCACTTGTAAAAAGATATTCGCTTATGAAATAAAAACACATTCTAAACAGTCTTTTGCCATTCTAATGCCATTATCTGCATTGTAGGGCTATAGTAAGGTTGCAGGCTTGAAATTTAGCACTTGTAAAAAGATATTCGCTTATGAAATAAAAACACATTCTAAACAGTCTTTTGCCATTCTAATGCCATTATCTGCATTGTAGGGCTATTTAGACTGTCTTAGTAAGGTTGCTGGCTTGAAATTTAGCACTTGTAAAAAGATATTCGCTTATGAAATAAAAACACATTCTAAACAGTCTTTTGCCATTCTAATGCCATTATCTGCATTGTAGGGCTATAGTAAGGTTGCTGGCTTGAAATTTAGCACTTGTAAAAAGATATTCGCTTATGAAATAAAAACACATTCTAAATAGTCTTTTGCCATTCTAATGCCATTATCTGCATTGTAGGGCTATAGTAAGGTTGCAGGCTTGAAATTTAGCACTTGTAAAAAGATATTCGCTTATGAAATAAAAACACATTCTAAACAGTCTTTTGCCATTCTAATGCCATTATCTGCATTGTAGGGCTTATAGTAAGGTTGCTGGCTTGAAATTTAGCACTTGTAAAAAGATATTCGCTTATGAAATAAAAACACATTCTAAACAGTCTTTTGCCATTCTAATGCCATTATCTGCATTGTAGGGCTATAGTAAGGTTGCTGGCTTGAAATTTAGCACTTGTAAAAAGATATTCGCTTATGAAATAAAAACACATTCTAAACAGTCTTTTGCCATTCTAATGCCATTATCTGCATTGTAGGGCTATAGTAAGGTTGCAGGCTTGAAATTTAGCACTTGTAAAAAGATATTCGCTTATGAAATAAAAACACATTCTAAACAGTCTTTTGCCATTCTAATGCCATTATCTGCATTGTAGGGCTATAGTAAGGTTGCAGGCTTGAAATTTAGCACTTGTAAAAAGATATTCGCTTATGAAATAAAAACACATTCTAAACAGTCTTTTGCCATTCTAATGCCATTATCTGCATTGTAGGGCTATTTAGACTGTCTTAGTAAGGTTGCTGGCTTGAAATTTAGCACTTGTAAAAAGATATTAGCTTATGAAATAAAAACACATTCTAAACAGTCTTTTGCCATTCTAATGCCATTATCTGCATTGTAGGGCTATTTAGACTGTCTTAGTAAGGTTGCTGGCTTGAAATTTAGCACTTGTAAAAAGATATTCGCTTATGAAATAAAAACACATTCTAAACAGTCTTTTGCCATTCTAATGCCATTATCTGCATTGTAGGGCTATAGTAAGGTTGCAGGCTTGAAATTTAGCACTTGTAAAAAGATATTCGCTTATGAAATAAAAACACATTCTAAACAGTCTTTTGCCATTCTAATGCCATTATCTGCATTGTAGGGCTATTTAGACTGTCTTAGTAAGGTTGCTGGCTTGAAATTTAGCACTTGTAAAAAGATATTCGCTTATGAAATAAAAACACATTCTAAACAGTCTTTTGCCATTCTAATGCCATTATCTGCATTGTAGGGCTATAGTAAGGTTGCTGGCTTGAAATTTAGCACTTGTAAAAAGATATTCGCTTATGAAATAAAAACACATTCTAAATAGTCTTTTGCCATTCTAATGCCATTATCTGCATTGTAGGGCTATAGTAAGGTTGCAGGCTTGAAATTTAGCACTTGTAAAAAGATATTCGCTTATGAAATAAAAACACATTCTAAACAGTCTTTTGCCATTCTAATGCCATTATCTGCATTGTAGGGCTTATAGTAAGGTTGCTGGCTTGAAATTTAGCACTTGT
This sequence comes from Notolepis coatsorum, assembly GCF_963971535.1. Taxonomy (NCBI): domain Eukaryota; kingdom Metazoa; phylum Chordata; class Actinopteri; order Aulopiformes; family Paralepididae; genus Notolepis; species Notolepis coatsorum. The sequence continues at coordinate 53,254 of NW_028173843.1, read as the reverse complement.
AAAAAGATATTCGCTTATGAAATAAAAACACATTCTAAACAGTCTTTTGCCATTCTAATGCCATTATCTGCATTGTAGGGCTATAGTAAGGTTGCTGGCTTGAAATTTAGCACTTGTAAAAAGATATTCGCTTATGAAATAAAAACACATTCTAAACAGTCTTTTGCCATTCTAATGCCATTATCTGCATTGTAGGGCTATAGTAAGGTTGCAGGCTTGAAATTTAGCACTTGTAAAAAGATATTCGCTTATGAAATAAAAACACATTCTAAACAGTCTTTTGCCATTCTAATGCCATTATCTGCATTGTAGGGCTATAGTAAGGTTGCAGGCTTGAAATTTAGCACTTGTAAAAAGATATTCGCTTATGAAATAAAAACACATTCTAAACAGTCTTTTGCCATTCTAATGCCATTATCTGCATTGTAGGGCTTTAGTAAGGTTGCAGGCTTGAAATTTAGCACTTGTAAAAAGATATTCGCTTATGAAATAAAAACACATTCTAAACAGTCTTTTGCCATTCTAATGCCATTATCTGCATTGTAGGGCTATTTAGACTGTCTTAGTAAGGTTGCTGGCTTGAAATTTAGCACTTGTAAAAAGATATTCGCTTATGAAATAAAAACACATTCTAAACAGTCTTTTGCCATTCTAATGCCATTATCTGCATTGTAGGGCTATAGTAAGGTTGCAGGCTTGAAATTTAGCACTTGTAAAAAGATATTCGCTTATGAAATAAAAACACATTCTAAACAGTCTTTTGCCATTCTAATGCCATTATCTGCATTGTAGGGCTATAGTAAGGTTGCTGGCTTGAAATTTAGCACTTGTAAAAAGATATTCGCTTATGAAATAAAAACACATTCTAAACAGTCTTTTGCCATTCTAATGCCATTATCTGCATTGTAGGGCTATAGTAAGGTTGCAGGCTTGAAATTTAGCAGTTGTAAAAAGATATTCGCTTATGAAATAAAAACACATTCTAAACAGTCTTTTGCCATTCTAATGCCATTATCTGCATTGTAGGGCTATAGTAAGGTTGCAGGCTTGAAATTTAGCACTTGTAAAAAGATATTCGCTTATGAAATAAAAACACATTCTAAACAGTCTTTTGCCATTCTAATGCCATTATCTGCATTGTAGGGCTATAGTAAGGTTGCAGGCTTGAAATTTAGCACTTGTAAAAAGATATTCGCTTATGAAATAAAAACACATTCTAAACAGTCTTTTGCCATTCTAATGCCATTATCTGCATTGTAGGGCTATAGTAAGGTTGCTGGCTTGAAATTTAGCACTTGTAAAAAGATATTCGCTTATGAAATAAAAACACATTCTAAACAGTCTTTTGCCATTCTAATGCCATTATCTGCATTGTAGGGCTATTTAGACTGTCTTAGTAAGGTTGCTGGCTTGAAATTTAGCACTTGTAAAAAGATATTCGCTTATGAAATAAAAACACATTCTAAACAGTCTTTTGCCATTCTAATGCCATTATCTGCATTGTAGGGCTATAGTAAGGTTGCTGGCTTGAAATTTAGCACTTGTAAAAAGATATTCGCTTATGAAATAAAAACACATTCTAAACAGTCTTTTGCCATTCTAATGCCATTATCTGCATTGTAGGGCTATAGTAAGGTTGCAGGCTTGAAATTTAGCACTTGTAAAAAGATATTCGCTTATGAAATAAAAACACATTCTAAACAGTCTTTTGCCATTCTAATGCCATTATCTGCATTGTAGGGCTTATAGTAAGGTTGCTGGCTTGAAATTTAGCACTTGTAAAAAGATATTCGCTTATGAAATAAAAACACATTCTAAACAGTCTTTTGCCATTCTAATGCCATTATCTGCATTGTAGGGCTATTTAGACTGTCTTAGTAAGGTTGCTGGCTTGAAATTTAGCACTTGTAAAAAGATATTCGCTTATGAAATAAAAACACATTCTAAACAGTCTTTTGCCATTCTAATGCCATTATCTGCATTGTAGGGCTATTTAGACTGTCTTAGTAAGGTTGCTGGCTTGAAATTTAGCACTTGTAAAAAGATATTCGCTTATGAAATAAAAACACATTCTAAACAGTCTTTTGCCATTCTAATGCCATTATCTGCATTGTAGGGCTATAGTAAGGTTGCAGGCTTGAAATTTAGCACTTGTAAAAAGATATTCGCTTATGAAATAAAAACACATTCTAAACAGTCTTTTGCCATTCTAATGCCATTATCTGCATTGTAGGGCTATTTAGACTGTCTTAGTAAGGTTGCTGGCTTGAAATTTAGCACTTGTAAAAAGATATTCGCTTATGAAATAAAAACACATTCTAAACAGTCTTTTGCCATTCTAATGCCATTATCTGCATTGTAGGGCTATAGTAAGGTTGCTGGCTTGAAATTTAGCACTTGTAAAAAGATATTCGCTTATGAAATAAAAACACATTCTAAACAGTCTTTTGCCATTCTAATGCCATTATCTGCATTGTAGGGCTATAGTAAGGTTGCTGGCTTGAAATTTAGCACTTGTAAAAAGATATTCGCTTATGAAATAAAAACACATTCTAAACAGTCTTTTGCCATTCTAATGCCATTATCTGCATTGTAGGGCTATTTAGACTGTCTTAGTAAGGTTGCTGGCTTGAAATTTAGCACTTGTAAAAAGATATTCGCTTATGAAATAAAAACACATTCTAAACAGTCTTTTGCCATTCTAATGCCATTATCTGCATTGTAGGGCTATTTAGACTGTCTTAGTAAGGTTGCTGGCTTGAAATTTAGCACTTGTAAAAAGATATTCGCTTATGAAATAAAAACACATTCTAAACAGTCTTTTGCCATTCTAATGCCATTATCTGCATTGTAGGGCTATAGTAAGGTTGCAGGCTTGAAATTTAGCACTTGTAAAAAGATATTCGCTTATGAAATAAAAACACATTCTAAACAGTCTTTTGCCATTCTAATGCCATTATCTGCATTGTAGGGCTATAGTAAGGTTGCTGGCTTGAAATTTAGCACTTGTAAAAAGATATTCGCTTATGAAATAAAAACACATTCTAAACAGTCTTTTGCCATTCTAATGCCATTATCTGCATTGTAGGGCTATTTAGACTGTCTTAGTAAGGTTGCTGGCTTGAAATTTAGCACTTGTAAAAAGATATTCGCTTATGAAATAAAAACACATTCTAAACAGTCTTTTGCCATTCTAATGCCATTATCTGCATTGTAGGGCTATTTAGACTGTCTTAGTAAGGTTGCTGGCTTGAAATTTAGCACTTGTAAAAAGATATTCGCTTATGAAATAAAAACACATTCTAAACAGTCTTTTGCCATTCTAATGCCATTATCTGCATTGTAGGGCTATAGTAAGGTTGCAGGCTTGAAATTTAGCACTTGTAAAAAGATATTCGCTTATGAAATAAAAACACATTCTAAACAGTCTTTTGCCATTCTAATGCCATTATCTGCATTGTAGGGCTATTTAGACTGTCTTAGTAAGGTTGCTGGCTTGAAATTTAGCACTTGTAAAAAGATATTCGCTTATGAAATAAAAACACATTCTAAACAGTCTTTTGCCATTCTAATGCCATTATCTGCATTGTAGGGCTATAGTAAGGTTGCTGGCTTGAAATTTAGCACTTGTAAAAAGATATTCGCTTATGAAATAAAAACACATTCTAAACAGTCTTTTGCCATTCTAATGCCATTATCTGCATTGTAGGGCTATAGTAAGGTTGCAGGCTTGAAATTTAGCACTTGTAAAAAGATATTCGCTTATGAAATAAAAACACATTCTAAACAGTCTTTTGCCATTCTAATGCCATTATCTGCATTGTAGGGCTATTTAGACTGTCTTAGTAAGGTTGCTGGCTTGAAATTTAGCACTTGTAAAAAGATATTCGCTTATGAAATAAAAACACATTCTAAACAGTCTTTTGCCATTCTAATGCCATTATCTGCATTGTATGGCTATTTAGACTGTCTTAGTAAGGTTGCTGGCTTGAAATTTAGCACTTGTAAAAAGATATTCGCTTATGAAATAAAAACACATTCTAAACAGTCTTTTGCCATTCTAATGCCATTATCTGCATTGTAGGGCTATTTAGACTGTCTTAGTAAGGTTGCTGGCTTGAAATTTAGCACTTGTAAAAAGATATTCGCTTATGAAATAAAAACACATTCTAAACAGTCTTTTGCCATTCTAATGCCATTATCTGCATTGTAGGGCTATAGTAAGGTTGCTGGCTTGAAATTTAGCACTTGTAAAAAGATATTCGCTTATGAAATAAAAACACATTCTAAACAGTCTTTTGCCATTCTAATGCCATTATCTGCATTGTAGGGCTATAGTAAGGTTGCTGGCTTGAAATTTAGCACTTGTAAAAAGATATTCGCTTATGAAATAAAAACACATTCTAAACAGTCTTTTGCCATTCTAATGCCATTATCTGCATTGTAGGGCTATTTAGACTGTCTTAGTAAGGTTGCTGGCTTGAAATTTAGCACTTGTAAAAAGATATTAGCTTATGAAATAAAAACACATTCTAAACAGTCTTTTGCCATTCTAATGCCATTATCTGCATTGTAGGGCTATTTAGACTGTCTTAGTAAGGTTGCTGGCTTGAAATTTAGCACTTGTAAAAAGATATTCGCTTATGAAATAAAAACACATTCTAAACAGTCTTTTGCCATTCTAATGCCATTATCTGCATTGTAGGGCTATAGTAAGGTTGCAGGCTTGAAATTTAGCACTTGTAAAAAGATATTCGCTTATGAAATAAAAACACATTCTAAACAGTCTTTTGCCATTCTAATGCCATTATCTGCATTGTAGGGCTATTTAGACTGTCTTAGTAAGGTTGCTGGCTTGAAATTTAGCACTTGTAAAAAGATATTCGCTTATGAAATAAAAACACATTCTAAACAGTCTTTTGCCATTCTAATGCCATTATCTGCATTGTAGGGCTATAGTAAGGTTGCTGGCTTGAAATTTAGCACTTGTAAAAAGATATTCGCTTATGAAATAAAAACACATTCTAAATAGTCTTTTGCCATTCTAATGCCATTATCTGCATTGTAGGGCTATAGTAAGGTTGCAGGCTTGAAATTTAGCACTTGTAAAAAGATATTCGCTTATGAAATAAAAACACATTCTAAACAGTCTTTTGCCATTCTAATGCCATTATCTGCATTGTAGGGCTTATAGTAAGGTTGCTGGCTTGAAATTTAGCACTTGTAAAAAGATATTCGCTTATGAAATAAAAACACATTCTAAACAGTCTTTTGCCATTCTAATGCCATTATCTGCATTGTAGGGCTATAGTAAGGTTGCTGGCTTGAAATTTAGCACTTGTAAAAAGATATTCGCTTATGAAATAAAAACACATTCTAAACAGTCTTTTGCCATTCTAATGCCATTATCTGCATTGTAGGGCTATAGTAAGGTTGCAGGCTTGAAATTTAGCACTTGTAAAAAGATATTCGCTTATGAAATAAAAACACATTCTAAACAGTCTTTTGCCATTCTAATGCCATTATCTGCATTGTAGGGCTATAGTAAGGTTGCAGGCTTGAAATTTAGCACTTGTAAAAAGATATTCGCTTATGAAATAAAAACACATTCTAAACAGTCTTTTGCCATTCTAATGCCATTATCTGCATTGTAGGGCTTTAGTAAGGTTGCAGGCTTGAAATTTAGCACTTGTAAAAAGATATTCGCTTATGAAATAAAAACACATTCTAAACAGTCTTTTGCCATTCTAATGCCATTATCTGCATTGTAGGGCTATTTAGACTGTCTTAGTAAGGTTGCTGGCTTGAAATTTAGCACTTGTAAAAAGATATTCGCTTATGAAATAAAAACACATTCTAAACAGTCTTTTGCCATTCTAATGCCATTATCTGCATTGTAGGGCTATAGTAAGGTTGCAGGCTTGAAATTTAGCACTTGTAAAAAGATATTCGCTTATGAAATAAAAACACATTCTAAACAGTCTTTTGCCATTCTAATGCCATTATCTGCATTGTAGGGCTATAGTAAGGTTGCTGGCTTGAAATTTAGCACTTGTAAAAAGATATTCGCTTATGAAATAAAAACACATTCTAAACAGTCTTTTGCCATTCTAATGCCATTATCTGCATTGTAGGGCTATAGTAAGGTTGCAGGCTTGAAATTTAGCAGTTGTAAAAAGATATTCGCTTATGAAATAAAAACACATTCTAAACAGTCTTTTGCCATTCTAATGCCATTATCTGCATTGTAGGGCTATAGTAAGGTTGCAGGCTTGAAATTTAGCACTTGTAAAAAGATATTCGCTTATGAAATAAAAACACATTCTAAACAGTCTTTTGCCATTCTAATGCCATTATCTGCATTGTAGGGCTATAGTAAGGTTGCAGGCTTGAAATTTAGCACTTGTAAAAAGATATTCGCTTATGAAATAAAAACACATTCTAAACAGTCTTTTGCCATTCTAATGCCATTATCTGCATTGTAGGGCTATAGTAAGGTTGCTGGCTTGAAATTTAGCACTTGTAAAAAGATATTCGCTTATGAAATAAAAACACATTCTAAACAGTCTTTTGCCATTCTAATGCCATTATCTGCATTGTAGGGCTATTTAGACTGTCTTAGTAAGGTTGCTGGCTTGAAATTTAGCACTTGTAAAAAGATATTCGCTTATGAAATAAAAACACATTCTAAACAGTCTTTTGCCATTCTAATGCCATTATCTGCATTGTAGGGCTATAGTAAGGTTGCTGGCTTGAAATTTAGCACTTGTAAAAAGATATTCGCTTATGAAATAAAAACACATTCTAAACAGTCTTTTGCCATTCTAATGCCATTATCTGCATTGTAGGGCTATAGTAAGGTTGCAGGCTTGAAATTTAGCACTTGTAAAAAGATATTCGCTTATGAAATAAAAACACATTCTAAACAGTCTTTTGCCATTCTAATGCCATTATCTGCATTGTAGGGCTTATAGTAAGGTTGCTGGCTTGAAATTTAGCACTTGTAAAAAGATATTCGCTTATGAAATAAAAACACATTCTAAACAGTCTTTTGCCATTCTAATGCCATTATCTGCATTGTAGGGCTATTTAGACTGTCTTAGTAAGGTTGCTGGCTTGAAATTTAGCACTTGTAAAAAGATATTCGCTTATGAAATAAAAACACATTCTAAACAGTCTTTTGCCATTCTAATGCCATTATCTGCATTGTAGGGCTATTTAGACTGTCTTAGTAAGGTTGCTGGCTTGAAATTTAGCACTTGTAAAAAGATATTCGCTTATGAAATAAAAACACATTCTAAACAGTCTTTTGCCATTCTAATGCCATTATCTGCATTGTAGGGCTATAGTAAGGTTGCAGGCTTGAAATTTAGCACTTGTAAAAAGATATTCGCTTATGAAATAAAAACACATTCTAAACAGTCTTTTGCCATTCTAATGCCATTATCTGCATTGTAGGGCTATTTAGACTGTCTTAGTAAGGTTGCTGGCTTGAAATTTAGCACTTGTAAAAAGATATTCGCTTATGAAATAAAAACACATTCTAAACAGTCTTTTGCCATTCTAATGCCATTATCTGCATTGTAGGGCTATAGTAAGGTTGCTGGCTTGAAATTTAGCACTTGTAAAAAGATATTCGCTTATGAAATAAAAACACATTCTAAACAGTCTTTTGCCATTCTAATGCCATTATCTGCATTGTAGGGCTATAGTAAGGTTGCTGGCTTGAAATTTAGCACTTGTAAAAAGATATTCGCTTATGAAATAAAAACACATTCTAAACAGTCTTTTGCCATTCTAATGCCATTATCTGCATTGTAGGGCTATTTAGACTGTCTTAGTAAGGTTGCTGGCTTGAAATTTAGCACTTGTAAAAAGATATTCGCTTATGAAATAAAAACACATTCTAAACAGTCTTTTGCCATTCTAATGCCATTATCTGCATTGTAGGGCTATTTAGACTGTCTTAGTAAGGTTGCTGGCTTGAAATTTAGCACTTGTAAAAAGATATTCGCTTATGAAATAAAAACACATTCTAAACAGTCTTTTGCCATTCTAATGCCATTATCTGCATTGTAGGGCTATAGTAAGGTTGCAGGCTTGAAATTTAGCACTTGTAAAAAGATATTCGCTTATGAAATAAAAACACATTCTAAACAGTCTTTTGCCATTCTAATGCCATTATCTGCATTGTAGGGCTATAGTAAGGTTGCTGGCTTGAAATTTAGCACTTGTAAAAAGATATTCGCTTATGAAATAAAAACACATTCTAAACAGTCTTTTGCCATTCTAATGCCATTATCTGCATTGTAGGGCTATTTAGACTGTCTTAGTAAGGTTGCTGGCTTGAAATTTAGCACTTGTAAAAAGATATTCGCTTATGAAATAAAAACACATTCTAAACAGTCTTTTGCCATTCTAATGCCATTATCTGCATTGTAGGGCTATTTAGACTGTCTTAGTAAGGTTGCTGGCTTGAAATTTAGCACTTGTAAAAAGATATTCGCTTATGAAATAAAAACACATTCTAAACAGTCTTTTGCCATTCTAATGCCATTATCTGCATTGTAGGGCTATAGTAAGGTTGCAGGCTTGAAATTTAGCACTTGTAAAAAGATATTCGCTTATGAAATAAAAACACATTCTAAACAGTCTTTTGCCATTCTAATGCCATTATCTGCATTGTAGGGCTATTTAGACTGTCTTAGTAAGGTTGCTGGCTTGAAATTTAGCACTTGTAAAAAGATATTCGCTTATGAAATAAAAACACATTCTAAACAGTCTTTTGCCATTCTAATGCCATTATCTGCATTGTAGGGCTATAGTAAGGTTGCTGGCTTGAAATTTAGCACTTGTAAAAAGATATTCGCTTATGAAATAAAAACACATTCTAAACAGTCTTTTGCCATTCTAATGCCATTATCTGCATTGTAGGGCTATAGTAAGGTTGCAGGCTTGAAATTTAGCACTTGTAAAAAGATATTCGCTTATGAAATAAAAACACATTCTAAACAGTCTTTTGCCATTCTAATGCCATTATCTGCATTGTAGGGCTATTTAGACTGTCTTAGTAAGGTTGCTGGCTTGAAATTTAGCACTTGTAAAAAGATATTCGCTTATGAAATAAAAACACATTCTAAACAGTCTTTTGCCATTCTAATGCCATTATCTGCATTGTATGGCTATTTAGACTGTCTTAGTAAGGTTGCTGGCTTGAAATTTAGCACTTGTAAAAAGATATTCGCTTATGAAATAAAAACACATTCTAAACAGTCTTTTGCCATTCTAATGCCATTATCTGCATTGTAGGGCTATAGTAAGGTTGCAGGCTTGAAATTTAGCACTTGTAAAAAGATATTCGCTTATGAAATAAAAACACATTCTAAACAGTCTTTTGCCATTCTAATGCCATTATCTGCATTGTAGGGCTATTTAGACTGTCTTAGTAAGGTTGCTGGCTTGAAATTTAGCACTTGTAAAAAGATATTCGCTTATGAAATAAAAACACATTCTAAACAGTCTTTTGCCATTCTAATGCCATTATCTGCATTGTAGGGCTATAGTAAGGTTGCTGGCTTGAAATTTAGCACTTGTAAAAAGATATTCGCTTATGAAATAAAAACACATTCTAAACAGTCTTTTGCCATTCTAATGCCATTATCTGCATTGTAGGGCTATAGTAAGGTTGCAGGCTTGAAATTTAGCACTTGTAAAAAGATATTCGCTTATGAAATAAAAACACATTCTAAACAGTCTTTTGCCATTCTAATGCCATTATCTGCATTGTAGGGCTTATAGTAAGGTTGCTGGCTTGAAATTTAGCACTTGTAAAAAGATATTCGCTTATGAAATAAAAACACATTCTAAACAGTCTTTTGCCATTCTAATGCCATTATCTGCATTGTAGGGCTATAGTAAGGTTGCTGGCTTGAAATTTAGCACTTGTAAAAAGATATTCGCTTATGAAATAAAAACACATTCTAAACAGTCTTTTGCCATTCTAATGCCATTATCTGCATTGTAGGGCTATAGTAAGGTTGCAGGCTTGAAATTTAGCACTTGTAAAAAGATATTCGCTTATGAAATAAAAACACATTCTAAACAGTCTTTTGCCATTCTAATGCCATTATCTGCATTGTAGGGCTATAGTAAGGTTGCAGGCTTGAAATTTAGCACTTGTAAAAAGATATTCGCTTATGAAATAAAAACACATTCTAAACAGTCTTTTGCCATTCTAATGCCATTATCTGCATTGTAGGGCTATAGTAAGGTTGCAGGCTTGAAATTTAGCACTTGTAAAAAGATATTCGCTTATGAAATAAAAACACATTCTAAACAGTCTTTTGCCATTCTAATGCCATTATCTGCATTGTAGGGCTATTTAGACTGTCTTAGTAAGGTTGCTGGCTTGAAATTTAGCACTTGTAAAAAGATATTCGCTTATGAAATAAAAACACATTCTAAACAGTCTTTTGCCATTCTAATGCCATTATCTGCATTGTAGGGCTATAGTAAGGTTGCAGGCTTGAAATTTAGCACTTGTAAAAAGATATTCGCTTATGAAATAAAAACACATTCTAAACAGTCTTTTGCCATTCTAATGCCATTATCTGCATTGTAGGGCTATAGTAAGGTTGCTGGCTTGAAATTTAGCACTTGTAAAAAGATATTCGCTTATGAAATAAAAACACATTCTAAACAGTCTTTTGCCATTCTAATGCCATTATCTGCATTGTAGGGCTATAGTAAGGTTGCAGGCTTGAAATTTAGCACTTGTAAAAAGATATTCGCTTATGAAATAAAAACACATTCTAAACAGTCTTTTGCCATTCTAATGCCATTATCTGCATTGTAGGGCTATAGTAAGGTTGCTGGCTTGAAATTTAGCACTTGTAAAAAGATATTCGCTTATGAAATAAAAACACATTCTAAACAGTCTTTTGCCATTCTAATGCCATTATCTGCATTGTAGGGCTATAGTAAGGTTGCTGGCTTGAAATTTAGCACTTGTAAAAAGATATTCGCTTATGAAATAAAAACACATTCTAAACAGTCTTTTGCCATTCTAATGCCATTATCTGCATTGTAGGGCTATTTAGACTGTCTTAGTAAGGTTGCTGGCTTGAAATTTAGCACTTGTAAAAAGATATTAGCTTATGAAATAAAAACAGATTCTAAACAGTCTTTTGCCATTCTAATGCCATTATCTGCATTGTAGGGCTATTTAGACTGTCTTAGTAAGGTTGCTGGCTTGAAATTTAGCACTTGTAAAAAGATATTCGCTTATGAAATAAAAACACATTCTAAACAGTCTTTTGCCATTCTAATGCCATTATCTGCATTGTAGGGCTATAGTAAGGTTGCAGGCTTGAAATTTAGCACTTGTAAAAAGATATTCGCTTATGAAATAAAAACACATTCTAAACAGTCTTTTGCCATTCTAATGCCATTATCTGCATTGTAGGGCTATTTAGACTGTCTTAGTAAGGTTGCTGGCTTGAAATTTAGCACTTGTAAAAAGATATTCGCTTATGAAATAAAAACACATTCTAAACAGTCTTTTGCCATTCTAATGCCATTATCTGCATTGTAGGGCTATAGTAAGGTTGCTGGCTTGAAATTTAGCACTTGTAAAAAGATATTCGCTTATGAAATAAAAACACATTCTAAATAGTCTTTTGCCATTCTAATGCCATTATCTGCATTGTAGGGCTATAGTAAGGTTGCAGGCTTGAAATTTAGCACTTGTAAAAAGATATTCGCTTATGAAATAAAAACACATTCTAAACAGTCTTTTGCCATTCTAATGCCATTATCTGCATTGTAGGGCTTATAGTAAGGTTGCTGGCTTGAAATTTAGCACTTGTAAAAAGATATTCGCTTATGAAATAAAAACACATTCTAAACAGTCTTTTGCCATTCTAATGCCATTATCTGCATTGTAGGGCTATAGTAAGGTTGCTGGCTTGAAATTTAGCACTTGTAAAAAGATATTCGCTTATGAAATAAAAACACATTCTAAACAGTCTTTTGCCATTCTAATGCCATTATCTGCATTGTAGGGCTATAGTAAGGTTGCAGGCTTGAAATTTAGCACTTGTAAAAAGATATTCGCTTATGAAATAAAAACACATTCTAAACAGTCTTTTGCCATTCTAATGCCATTATCTGCATTGTAGGGCTATAGTAAGGTTGCAGGCTTGAAATTTAGCACTTGTAAAAAGATATTCGCTTATGAAATAAAAACACATTCTAAACAGTCTTTTGCCATTCTAATGCCATTATCTGCATTGTAGGGCTTTAGTAAGGTTGCAGGCTTGAAATTTAGCACTTGTAAAAAGATATTCGCTTATGAAATAAAAACACATTCTAAACAGTCTTTTGCCATTCTAATGCCATTATCTGCATTGTAGGGCTATTTAGACTGTCTTAGTAAGGTTGCTGGCTTGAAATTTAGCACTTGTAAAAAGATATTCGCTTATGAAATAAAAACACATTCTAAACAGTCTTTTGCCATTCTAATGCCATTATCTGCATTGTAGGGCTATAGTAAGGTTGCAGGCTTGAAATTTAGCACTTGTAAAAAGATATTCGCTTATGAAATAAAAACACATTCTAAACAGTCTTTTGCCATTCTAATGCCATTATCTGCATTGTAGGGCTATAGTAAGGTTGCAGGCTTGAAATTTAGCACTTGTAAAAAGATATTCGCTTATGAAATAAAAACACATTCTAAACAGTCTTTTGCCATTCTAATGCCATTATCTGCATTGTAGGGCTATAGTAAGGTTGCAGGCTTGAAATTTAGCACTTGTAAAAAGATATTCGCTTATGAAATAAAAACACATTCTAAACAGTCTTTTGCCATTCTAATGCCATTATCTGCATTGTAGGGCTTTAGTAAGGTTGCAGGCTTGAAATTTAGCACTTGTAAAAAGATATTCGCTTATGAAATAAAAACACATTCTAAACAGTCTTTTGCCATTCTAATGCCATTATCTGCATTGTAGGGCTATTTAGACTGTCTTAGTAAGGTTGCTGGCTTGAAATTTAGCACTTGTAAAAAGATATTCGCTTATGAAATAAAAACACATTCTAAACAGTCTTTTGCCATTCTAATGCCATTATCTGCATTGTAGGGCTATAGTAAGGTTGCAGGCTTGAAATTTAGCACTTGTAAAAAGATATTCGCTTATGAAATAAAAACACATTCTAAACAGTCTTTTGCCATTCTAATGCCATTATCTGCATTGTAGGGCTATAGTAAGGTTGCTGGCTTGAAATTTAGCACTTGTAAAAAGATATTCGCTTATGAAATAAAAACACATTCTAAACAGTCTTTTGCCATTCTAATGCCATTATCTGCATTGTAGGGCTATAGTAAGGTTGCAGGCTTGAAATTTAGCAGTTGTAAAAAGATATTCGCTTATGAAATAAAAACACATTCTAAACAGTCTTTTGCCATTCTAATGCCATTATCTGCATTGTAGGGCTATAGTAAGGTTGCAGGCTTGAAATTTAGCACTTGTAAAAAGATATTCGCTTATGAAATAAAAACACATTCTAAACAGTCTTTTGCCATTCTAATGCCATTATCTGCATTGTAGGGCTATAGTAAGGTTGCAGGCTTGAAATTTAGCACTTGTAAAAAGATATTCGCTTATGAAATAAAAACACATTCTAAACAGTCTTTTGCCATTCTAATGCCATTATCTGCATTGTAGGGCTATAGTAAGGTTGCTGGCTTGAAATTTAGCACTTGTAAAAAGATATTCGCTTATGAAATAAAAACACATTCTAAACAGTCTTTTGCCATTCTAATGCCATTATCTGCATTGTAGGGCTATTTAGACTGTCTTAGTAAGGTTGCTGGCTTGAAATTTAGCACTTGTAAAAAGATATTCGCTTATGAAATAAAAACACATTCTAAACAGTCTTTTGCCATTCTAATGCCATTATCTGCATTGTAGGGCTATAGTAAGGTTGCTGGCTTGAAATTTAGCACTTGTAAAAAGATATTCGCTTATGAAATAAAAACACATTCTAAACAGTCTTTTGCCATTCTAATGCCATTATCTGCATTGTAGGGCTATAGTAAGGTTGCAGGCTTGAAATTTAGCACTTGTAAAAAGATATTCGCTTATGAAATAAAAACACATTCTAAACAGTCTTTTGCCATTCTAATGCCATTATCTGCATTGTAGGGCTTATAGTAAGGTTGCTGGCTTGAAATTTAGCACTTGTAAAAAGATATTCGCTTATGAAATAAAAACACATTCTAAACAGTCTTTTGCCATTCTAATGCCATTATCTGCATTGTAGGGCTATAGTAAGGTTGCTGGCTTGAAATTTAGCACTTGTAAAAAGATATTCGCTTATGAAATAAAAACACATTCTAAACAGTCTTTTGCCATTCTAATGCCATTATCTGCATTGTAGGGCTATAGTAAGGTTGCAGGCTTGAAATTTAGCACTTGTAAAAAGATATTCGCTTATGAAATAAAAACACATTCTAAACAGTCTTTTGCCATTCTAATGCCATTATCTGCATTGTAGGGCTATAGTAAGGTTGCAGGCTTGAAATTTAGCACTTGTAAAAAGATATTCGCTTATGAAATAAAAACACATTCTAAACAGTCTTTTGCCATTCTAATGCCATTATCTGCATTGTAGGGCTATAGTAAGGTTGCAGGCTTGAAATTTAGCACTTGTAAAAAGATATTCGCTTATGAAATAAAAACACATTCTAAACAGTCTTTTGCCATTCTAATGCCATTATCTGCATTGTAGGGCTATTTAGACTGTCTTAGTAAGGTTGCTGGCTTGAAATTTAGCACTTGTAAAAAGATATTCGCTTATGAAATAAAAACACATTCTAAACAGTCTTTTGCCATTCTAATGCCATTATCTGCATTGTAGGGCTATAGTAAGGTTGCAGGCTTGAAATTTAGCACTTGTAAAAAGATATTCGCTTATGAAATAAAAACACATTCTAAACAGTCTTTTGCCATTCTAATGCCATTATCTGCATTGTAGGGCTATAGTAAGGTTGCTGGCTTGAAATTTAGCACTTGTAAAAAGATATTCGCTTATGAAATAAAAACACATTCTAAACAGTCTTTTGCCATTCTAATGCCATTATCTGCATTGTAGGGCTATAGTAAGGTTGCAGGCTTGAAATTTAGCACTTGTAAAAAGATATTCGCTTATGAAATAAAAACACATTCTAAACAGTCTTTTGCCATTCTAATGCCATTATCTGCATTGTAGGGCTATAGTAAGGTTGCTGGCTTGAAATTTAGCACTTGTAAAAAGATATTCGCTTATGAAATAAAAACACATTCTAAACAGTCTTTTGCCATTCTAATGCCATTATCTGCATTGTAGGGCTATTTAGACTGTCTTAGTAAGGTTGCTGGCTTGAAATTTAGCACTTGTAAAAAGATATTCGCTTATGAAATAAAAACAGATTCTAAACAGTCTTTTGCCATTCTAATGCCATTATCTGCATTGTAGGGCTATTTAGACTGTCTTAGTAAGGTTGCTGGCTTGAAATTTAGCACTTGTAAAAAGATATTCGCTTATGAAATAAAAACACATTCTAAACAGTCTTTTGCCATTCTAATGCCATTATCTGCATTGTAGGGCTATAGTAAGGTTGCAGGCTTGAAATTTAGCACTTGTAAAAAGATATTCGCTTATGAAATAAAAACACATTCTAAACAGTCTTTTGCCATTCTAATGCCATTATCTGCATTGTAGGGCTATAGTAAGGTTGCTGGCTTGAAATTTAGCACTTGTAAAAAGATATTCGCTTATGAAATAAAAACACATTCTAAACAGTCTTTTGCCATTCTAATGCCATTATCTGCATTGTAGGGCTATTTAGACTGTCTTAGTAAGGTTGCTGGCTTGAAATTTAGCACTTGTAAAAAGATATTCGCTTATGAAATAAAAACACATTCTAAACAGTCTTTTGCCATTCTAATGCCATTATCTGCATTGTAGGGCTATTTAGACTGTCTTAGTAAGGTTGCTGGCTTGAAATTTAGCACTTGTAAAAAGATATTCGCTTATGAAATAAAAACACATTCTAAACAGTCTTTTGCCATTCTAATGCCATTATCTGCATTGTAGGGCTATAGTAAGGTTGCAGGCTTGAAATTTAGCACTTGTAAAAAGATATTCGCTTATGAAATAAAAACACATTCTAAACAGTCTTTTGCCATTCTAATGCCATTATCTGCATTGTAGGGCTATTTAGACTGTCTTAGTAAGGTTGCTGGCTTGAAATTTAGCACTTGTAAAAAGATATTCGCTTATGAAATAAAAACACATTCTAAACAGTCTTTTGCCATTCTAATGCCATTATCTGCATTGTAGGGCTATAGTAAGGTTGCTGGCTTGAAATTTAGCACTTGTAAAAAGATATTCGCTTATGAAATAAAAACACATTCTAAATAGTCTTTTGCCATTCTAATGCCATTATCTGCATTGTAGGGCTATAGTAAGGTTGCAGGCTTGAAATTTAGCACTTGTAAAAAGATATTCGCTTATGAAATAAAAACACATTCTAAACAGTCTTTTGCCATTCTAATGCCATTATCTGCATTGTAGGGCTTATAGTAAGGTTGCTGGCTTGAAATTTAGCACTTGTAAAAAGATATTCGCTTATGAAATAAAAACACATTCTAAACAGTCTTTTGCCATTCTAATGCCATTATCTGCATTGTAGGGCTATAGTAAGGTTGCTGGCTTGAAATTTAGCACTTGTAAAAAGATATTCGCTTATGAAATAAAAACACATTCTAAACAGTCTTTTGCCATTCTAATGCCATTATCTGCATTGTAGGGCTATAGTAAGGTTGCAGGCTTGAAATTTAGCACTTGTAAAAAGATATTCGCTTATGAAATAAAAACACATTCTAAACAGTCTTTTGCCATTCTAATGCCATTATCTGCATTGTAGGGCTATAGTAAGGTTGCAGGCTTGAAATTTAGCACTTGTAAAAAGATATTCGCTTATGAAATAAAAACACATTCTAAACAGTCTTTTGCCATTCTAATGCCATTATCTGCATTGTAGGGCTTTAGTAAGGTTGCAGGCTTGAAATTTAGCACTTGTAAAAAGATATTCGCTTATGAAATAAAAACACATTCTAAACAGTCTTTTGCCATTCTAATGCCATTATCTGCATTGTAGGGCTATTTAGACTGTCTTAGTAAGGTTGCTGGCTTGAAATTTAGCACTTGTAAAAAGATATTCGCTTATGAAATAAAAACACATTCTAAACAGTCTTTTGCCATTCTAATGCCATTATCTGCATTGTAGGGCTATAGTAAGGTTGCAGGCTTGAAATTTAGCACTTGTAAAAAGATATTCGCTTATGAAATAAAAACACATTCTAAACAGTCTTTTGCCATTCTAATGCCATTATCTGCATTGTAGGGCTATAGTAAGGTTGCTGGCTTGAAATTTAGCACTTGTAAAAAGATATTCGCTTATGAAATAAAAACACATTCTAAACAGTCTTTTGCCATTCTAATGCCATTATCTGCATTGTAGGGCTATAGTAAGGTTGCAGGCTTGAAATTTAGCAGTTGTAAAAAGATATTCGCTTATGAAATAAAAACACATTCTAAACAGTCTTTTGCCATTCTAATGCCATTATCTGCATTGTAGGGCTATAGTAAGGTTGCAGGCTTGAAATTTAGCACTTGTAAAAAGATATTCGCTTATGAAATAAAAACACATTCTAAACAGTCTTTTGCCATTCTAATGCCATTATCTGCATTGTAGGGCTATAGTAAGGTTGCAGGCTTGAAATTTAGCACTTGTAAAAAGATATTCGCTTATGAAATAAAAACACATTCTAAACAGTCTTTTGCCATTCTAATGCCATTATCTGCATTGTAGGGCTATAGTAAGGTTGCTGGCTTGAAATTTAGCACTTGTAAAAAGATATTCGCTTATGAAATAAAAACACATTCTAAACAGTCTTTTGCCATTCTAATGCCATTATCTGCATTGTAGGGCTATTTAGACTGTCTTAGTAAGGTTGCTGGCTTGAAATTTAGCACTTGTAAAAAGATATTCGCTTATGAAATAAAAACACATTCTAAACAGTCTTTTGCCATTCTAATGCCATTATCTGCATTGTATGGCTATTTAGACTGTCTTAGTAAGGTTGCTGGCTTGAAATTTAGCACTTGTAAAAAGATATTCGCTTATGAAATAAAAACACATTCTAAACAGTCTTTTGCCATTCTAATGCCATTATCTGCATTGTAGGGCTATAGTAAGGTTGCAGGCTTGAAATTTAGCACTTGTAAAAAGATATTCGCTTATGAAATAAAAACACATTCTAAACAGTCTTTTGCCATTCTAATGCCATTATCTGCATTGTAGGGCTATTTAGACTGTCTTAGTAAGGTTGCTGGCTTGAAATTTAGCACTTGTAAAAAGATATTCGCTTATGAAATAAAAACACATTCTAAACAGTCTTTTGCCATTCTAATGCCATTATCTGCATTGTAGGGCTATAGTAAGGTTGCTGGCTTGAAATTTAGCACTTGTAAAAAGATATTCGCTTATGAAATAAAAACACATTCTAAACAGTCTTTTGCCATTCTAATGCCATTATCTGCATTGTAGGGCTATAGTAAGGTTGCAGGCTTGAAATTTAGCACTTGTAAAAAGATATTCGCTTATGAAATAAAAACACATTCTAAACAGTCTTTTGCCATTCTAATGCCATTATCTGCATTGTAGGGCTTATAGTAAGGTTGCTGGCTTGAAATTTAGCACTTGTAAAAAGATATTCGCTTATGAAATAAAAACACATTCTAAACAGTCTTTTGCCATTCTAATGCCATTATCTGCATTGTAGGGCTATAGTAAGGTTGCTGGCTTGAAATTTAGCACTTGTAAAAAGATATTCGCTTATGAAATAAAAACACATTCTAAACAGTCTTTTGCCATTCTAATGCCATTATCTGCATTGTAGGGCTATAGTAAGGTTGCAGGCTTGAAATTTAGCACTTGTAAAAAGATATTCGCTTATGAAATAAAAACACATTCTAAACAGTCTTTTGCCATTCTAATGCCATTATCTGCATTGTAGGGCTATAGTAAGGTTGCAGGCTTGAAATTTAGCACTTGTAAAAAGATATTCGCTTATGAAATAAAAACACATTCTAAACAGTCTTTTGCCATTCTAATGCCATTATCTGCATTGTAGGGCTATAGTAAGGTTGCAGGCTTGAAATTTAGCACTTGTAAAAAGATATTCGCTTATGAAATAAAAACACATTCTAAACAGTCTTTTGCCATTCTAATGCCATTATCTGCATTGTAGGGCTATTTAGACTGTCTTAGTAAGGTTGCTGGCTTGAAATTTAGCACTTGTAAAAAGATATTCGCTTATGAAATAAAAACACATTCTAAACAGTCTTTTGCCATTCTAATGCCATTATCTGCATTGTAGGGCTATAGTAAGGTTGCAGGCTTGAAATTTAGCACTTGTAAAAAGATATTCGCTTATGAAATAAAAACACATTCTAAACAGTCTTTTGCCATTCTAATGCCATTATCTGCATTGTAGGGCTATAGTAAGGTTGCTGGCTTGAAATTTAGCACTTGTAAAAAGATATTCGCTTATGAAATAAAAACACATTCTAAACAGTCTTTTGCCATTCTAATGCCATTATCTGCATTGTAGGGCTATAGTAAGGTTGCAGGCTTGAAATTTAGCACTTGTAAAAAGATATTCGCTTATGAAATAAAAACACATTCTAAACAGTCTTTTGCCATTCTAATGCCATTATCTGCATTGTAGGGCTATAGTAAGGTTGCTGGCTTGAAATTTAGCACTTGTAAAAAGATATTCGCTTATGAAATAAAAACACATTCTAAACAGTCTTTTGCCATTCTAATGCCATTATCTGCATTGTAGGGCTATTTAGACTGTCTTAGTAAGGTTGCTGGCTTGAAATTTAGCACTTGTAAAAAGATATTCGCTTATGAAATAAAAACAGATTCTAAACAGTCTTTTGCCATTCTAATGCCATTATCTGCATTGTAGGGCTATTTAGACTGTCTTAGTAAGGTTGCTGGCTTGAAATTTAGCACTTGTAAAAAGATATTCGCTTATGAAATAAAAACACATTCTAAACAGTCTTTTGCCATTCTAATGCCATTATCTGCATTGTAGGGCTATAGTAAGGTTGCTGGCTTGAAATTTAGCACTTGTAAAAAGATATTCGCTTATGAAATAAAAACACATTCTAAATAGTCTTTTGCCATTCTAATGCCATTATCTGCATTGTAGGGCTATAGTAAGGTTGCAGGCTTGAAATTTAGCACTTGTAAAAAGATATTCGCTTATGAAATAAAAACACATTCTAAACAGTCTTTTGCCATTCTAATGCCATTATCTGCATTGTAGGGCTTATAGTAAGGTTGCTGGCTTGAAATTTAGCACTTGTAAAAAGATATTCGCTTATGAAATAAAAACACATTCTAAACAGTCTTTTGCCATTCTAATGCCATTATCTGCATTGTAGGGCTATAGTAAGGTTGCTGGCTTGAAATTTAGCACTTGTAAAAAGATATTCGCTTATGAAATAAAAACACATTCTAAACAGTCTTTTGCCATTCTAATGCCATTATCTGCATTGTAGGGCTATAGTAAGGTTGCAGGCTTGAAATTTAGCACTTGTAAAAAGATATTCGCTTATGAAATAAAAACACATTCTAAACAGTCTTTTGCCATTCTAATGCCATTATCTGCATTGTAGGGCTATAGTAAGGTTGCAGGCTTGAAATTTAGCACTTGTAAAAAGATATTCGCTTATGAAATAAAAACACATTCTAAACAGTCTTTTGCCATTCTAATGCCATTATCTGCATTGTAGGGCTTTAGTAAGGTTGCAGGCTTGAAATTTAGCACTTGTAAAAAGATATTCGCTTATGAAATAAAAACACATTCTAAACAGTCTTTTGCCATTCTAATGCCATTATCTGCATTGTAGGGCTATTTAGACTGTCTTAGTAAGGTTGCTGGCTTGAAATTTAGCACTTGTAAAAAGATATTCGCTTATGAAATAAAAACACATTCTAAACAGTCTTTTGCCATTCTAATGCCATTATCTGCATTGTAGGGCTATAGTAAGGTTGCAGGCTTGAAATTTAGCACTTGTAAAAAGATATTCGCTTATGAAATAAAAACACATTCTAAACAGTCTTTTGCCATTCTAATGCCATTATCTGCATTGTAGGGCTATAGTAAGGTTGCAGGCTTGAAATTTAGCACTTGTAAAAAGATATTCGCTTATGAAATAAAAACACATTCTAAACAGTCTTTTGCCATTCTAATGCCATTATCTGCATTGTAGGGCTATAGTAAGGTTGCAGGCTTGAAATTTAGCACTTGTAAAAAGATATTCGCTTATGAAATAAAAACACATTCTAAACAGTCTTTTGCCATTCTAATGCCATTATCTGCATTGTAGGGCTTTAGTAAGGTTGCAGGCTTGAAATTTAGCACTTGTAAAAAGATATTCGCTTATGAAATAAAAACACATTCTAAACAGTCTTTTGCCATTCTAATGCCATTATCTGCATTGTAGGGCTATTTAGACTGTCTTAGTAAGGTTGCTGGCTTGAAATTTAGCACTTGTAAAAAGATATTCGCTTATGAAATAAAAACACATTCTAAACAGTCTTTTGCCATTCTAATGCCATTATCTGCATTGTAGGGCTATAGTAAGGTTGCAGGCTTGAAATTTAGCACTTGTAAAAAGATATTCGCTTATGAAATAAAAACACATTCTAAACAGTCTTTTGCCATTCTAATGCCATTATCTGCATTGTAGGGCTATAGTAAGGTTGCTGGCTTGAAATTTAGCACTTGTAAAAAGATATTCGCTTATGAAATAAAAACACATTCTAAACAGTCTTTTGCCATTCTAATGCCATTATCTGCATTGTAGGGCTATAGTAAGGTTGCAGGCTTGAAATTTAGCAGTTGTAAAAAGATATTCGCTTATGAAATAAAAACACATTCTAAACAGTCTTTTGCCATTCTAATGCCATTATCTGCATTGTAGGGCTATAGTAAGGTTGCAGGCTTGAAATTTAGCACTTGTAAAAAGATATTCGCTTATGAAATAAAAACACATTCTAAACAGTCTTTTGCCATTCTAATGCCATTATCTGCATTGTAGGGCTATAGTAAGGTTGCAGGCTTGAAATTTAGCACTTGTAAAAAGATATTCGCTTATGAAATAAAAACACATTCTAAACAGTCTTTTGCCATTCTAATGCCATTATCTGCATTGTAGGGCTATAGTAAGGTTGCTGGCTTGAAATTTAGCACTTGTAAAAAGATATTCGCTTATGAAATAAAAACACATTCTAAACAGTCTTTTGCCATTCTAATGCCATTATCTGCATTGTAGGGCTATTTAGACTGTCTTAGTAAGGTTGCTGGCTTGAAATTTAGCACTTGTAAAAAGATATTCGCTTATGAAATAAAAACACATTCTAAACAGTCTTTTGCCATTCTAATGCCATTATCTGCATTGTAGGGCTATAGTAAGGTTGCTGGCTTGAAATTTAGCACTTGTAAAAAGATATTCGCTTATGAAATAAAAACACATTCTAAACAGTCTTTTGCCATTCTAATGCCATTATCTGCATTGTAGGGCTATAGTAAGGTTGCAGGCTTGAAATTTAGCACTTGTAAAAAGATATTCGCTTATGAAATAAAAACACATTCTAAACAGTCTTTTGCCATTCTAATGCCATTATCTGCATTGTAGGGCTTATAGTAAGGTTGCTGGCTTGAAATTTAGCACTTGTAAAAAGATATTCGCTTATGAAATAAAAACACATTCTAAACAGTCTTTTGCCATTCTAATGCCATTATCTGCATTGTAGGGCTATAGTAAGGTTGCTGGCTTGAAATTTAGCACTTGTAAAAAGATATTCGCTTATGAAATAAAAACACATTCTAAACAGTCTTTTGCCATTCTAATGCCATTATCTGCATTGTAGGGCTATAGTAAGGTTGCAGGCTTGAAATTTAGCACTTGTAAAAAGATATTCGCTTATGAAATAAAAACACATTCTAAACAGTCTTTTGCCATTCTAATGCCATTATCTGCATTGTAGGGCTATAGTAAGGTTGCAGGCTTGAAATTTAGCACTTGTAAAAAGATATTCGCTTATGAAATAAAAACACATTCTAAACAGTCTTTTGCCATTCTAATGCCATTATCTGCATTGTAGGGCTATAGTAAGGTTGCAGGCTTGAAATTTAGCACTTGTAAAAAGATATTCGCTTATGAAATAAAAACACATTCTAAACAGTCTTTTGCCATTCTAATGCCATTATCTGCATTGTAGGGCTATTTAGACTGTCTTAGTAAGGTTGCTGGCTTGAAATTTAGCACTTGTAAAAAGATATTCGCTTATGAAATAAAAACACATTCTAAACAGTCTTTTGCCATTCTAATGCCATTATCTGCATTGTAGGGCTATAGTAAGGTTGCAGGCTTGAAATTTAGCACTTGTAAAAAGATATTCGCTTATGAAATAAAAACACATTCTAAACAGTCTTTTGCCATTCTAATGCCATTATCTGCATTGTAGGGCTATAGTAAGGTTGCTGGCTTGAAATTTAGCACTTGTAAAAAGATATTCGCTTATGAAATAAAAACACATTCTAAACAGTCTTTTGCCATTCTAATGCCATTATCTGCATTGTAGGGCTATAGTAAGGTTGCAGGCTTGAAATTTAGCACTTGTAAAAAGATATTCGCTTATGAAATAAAAACACATTCTAAACAGTCTTTTGCCATTCTAATGCCATTATCTGCATTGTAGGGCTATAGTAAGGTTGCTGGCTTGAAATTTAGCACTTGTAAAAAGATATTCGCTTATGAAATAAAAACACATTCTAAACAGTCTTTTGCCATTCTAATGCCATTATCTGCATTGTAGGGCTATTTAGACTGTCTTAGTAAGGTTGCTGGCTTGAAATTTAGCACTTGTAAAAAGATATTCGCTTATGAAATAAAAACAGATTCTAAACAGTCTTTTGCCATTCTAATGCCATTATCTGCATTGTAGGGCTATTTAGACTGTCTTAGTAAGGTTGCTGGCTTGAAATTTAGCACTTGTAAAAAGATATTCGCTTATGAAATAAAAACACATTCTAAACAGTCTTTTGCCATTCTAATGCCATTATCTGCATTGTAGGGCTATAGTAAGGTTGCAGGCTTGAAATTTAGCACTTGTAAAAAGATATTCGCTTATGAAATAAAAACACATTCTAAACAGTCTTTTGCCATTCTAATGCCATTATCTGCATTGTAGGGCTATAGTAAGGTTGCTGGCTTGAAATTTAGCACTTGTAAAAAGATATTCGCTTATGAAATAAAAACACATTCTAAACAGTCTTTTGCCATTCTAATGCCATTATCTGCATTGTAGGGCTATTTAGACTGTCTTAGTAAGGTTGCTGGCTTGAAATTTAGCACTTGTAAAAAGATATTCGCTTATGAAATAAAAACACATTCTAAACAGTCTTTTGCCATTCTAATGCCATTATCTGCATTGTAGGGCTATTTAGACTGTCTTAGTAAGGTTGCTGGCTTGAAATTTAGCACTTGTAAAAAGATATTCGCTTATGAAATAAAAACACATTCTAAACAGTCTTTTGCCATTCTAATGCCATTATCTGCATTGTAGGGCTATAGTAAGGTTGCAGGCTTGAAATTTAGCACTTGTAAAAAGATATTCGCTTATGAAATAAAAACACATTCTAAACAGTCTTTTGCCATTCTAATGCCATTATCTGCATTGTAGGGCTATTTAGACTGTCTTAGTAAGGTTGCTGGCTTGAAATTTAGCACTTGTAAAAAGATATTCGCTTATGAAATAAAAACACATTCTAAACAGTCTTTTGCCATTCTAATGCCATTATCTGCATTGTAGGGCTATAGTAAGGTTGCTGGCTTGAAATTTAGCACTTGTAAAAAGATATTCGCTTATGAAATAAAAACACATTCTAAATAGTCTTTTGCCATTCTAATGCCATTATCTGCATTGTAGGGCTATAGTAAGGTTGCAGGCTTGAAATTTAGCACTTGTAAAAAGATATTCGCTTATGAAATAAAAACACATTCTAAACAGTCTTTTGCCATTCTAATGCCATTATCTGCATTGTAGGGCTTATAGTAAGGTTGCTGGCTTGAAATTTAGCACTTGTAAAAAGATATTCGCTTATGAAATAAAAACACATTCTAAACAGTCTTTTGCCATTCTAATGCCATTATCTGCATTGTAGGGCTATAGTAAGGTTGCTGGCTTGAAATTTAGCACTTGTAAAAAGATATTCGCTTATGAAATAAAAACACATTCTAAACAGTCTTTTGCCATTCTAATGCCATTATCTGCATTGTAGGGCTATAGTAAGGTTGCAGGCTTGAAATTTAGCACTTGTAAAAAGATATTCGCTTATGAAATAAAAACACATTCTAAACAGTCTTTTGCCATTCTAATGCCATTATCTGCATTGTAGGGCTATAGTAAGGTTGCAGGCTTGAAATTTAGCACTTGTAAAAAGATATTCGCTTATGAAATAAAAACACATTCTA
This sequence comes from Notolepis coatsorum, assembly GCF_963971535.1. Lineage (NCBI taxonomy): Eukaryota > Metazoa > Chordata > Actinopteri > Aulopiformes > Paralepididae > Notolepis > Notolepis coatsorum. The sequence continues at coordinate 27,589 of NW_028173843.1, read as the reverse complement.
AACAGTCTTTTGCCATTCTAATGCCATTATCTGCATTGTAGGGCTTTAGTAAGGTTGCAGGCTTGAAATTTAGCACTTGTAAAAAGATATTCGCTTATGAAATAAAAACACATTCTAAACAGTCTTTTGCCATTCTAATGCCATTATCTGCATTGTAGGGCTATTTAGACTGTCTTAGTAAGGTTGCTGGCTTGAAATTTAGCACTTGTAAAAAGATATTCGCTTATGAAATAAAAACACATTCTAAACAGTCTTTTGCCATTCTAATGCCATTATCTGCATTGTAGGGCTATAGTAAGGTTGCAGGCTTGAAATTTAGCACTTGTAAAAAGATATTCGCTTATGAAATAAAAACACATTCTAAACAGTCTTTTGCCATTCTAATGCCATTATCTGCATTGTAGGGCTATAGTAAGGTTGCTGGCTTGAAATTTAGCACTTGTAAAAAGATATTCGCTTATGAAATAAAAACACATTCTAAACAGTCTTTTGCCATTCTAATGCCATTATCTGCATTGTAGGGCTATAGTAAGGTTGCAGGCTTGAAATTTAGCAGTTGTAAAAAGATATTCGCTTATGAAATAAAAACACATTCTAAACAGTCTTTTGCCATTCTAATGCCATTATCTGCATTGTAGGGCTATAGTAAGGTTGCAGGCTTGAAATTTAGCACTTGTAAAAAGATATTCGCTTATGAAATAAAAACACATTCTAAACAGTCTTTTGCCATTCTAATGCCATTATCTGCATTGTAGGGCTATAGTAAGGTTGCAGGCTTGAAATTTAGCACTTGTAAAAAGATATTCGCTTATGAAATAAAAACACATTCTAAACAGTCTTTTGCCATTCTAATGCCATTATCTGCATTGTAGGGCTATAGTAAGGTTGCTGGCTTGAAATTTAGCACTTGTAAAAAGATATTCGCTTATGAAATAAAAACACATTCTAAACAGTCTTTTGCCATTCTAATGCCATTATCTGCATTGTAGGGCTATTTAGACTGTCTTAGTAAGGTTGCTGGCTTGAAATTTAGCACTTGTAAAAAGATATTCGCTTATGAAATAAAAACACATTCTAAACAGTCTTTTGCCATTCTAATGCCATTATCTGCATTGTAGGGCTATAGTAAGGTTGCAGGCTTGAAATTTAGCACTTGTAAAAAGATATTCGCTTATGAAATAAAAACACATTCTAAACAGTCTTTTGCCATTCTAATGCCATTATCTGCATTGTAGGGCTATAGTAAGGTTGCTGGCTTGAAATTTAGCACTTGTAAAAAGATATTAGCTTATGAAATAAAAACACATTCTAAACAGTCTTTTGCCATTCTAATGCCATTATCTGCATTGTAGGGCTATAGTAAGGTTGCAGGCTTGAAATTTAGCACTTGTAAAAAGATATTCGCTTATGAAATAAAAACACATTCTAAACAGTCTTTTGCCATTCTAATGCCATTATCTGCATTGTAGGGCTATAGTAAGGTTGCTGGCTTGAAATTTAGCACTTGTAAAAAGATATTCGCTTATGAAATAAAAACACATTCTAAACAGTCTTTTGCCATTCTAATGCCATTATCTGCATTGTAGGGCTATTTAGACTGTCTTAGTAAGGTTGCTGGCTTGAAATTTAGCACTTGTAAAAAGATATTCGCTTATGAAATAAAAACACATTCTAAACAGTCTTTTGCCATTCTAATGCCATTATCTGCATTGTAGGGCTATAGTAAGGTTGCAGGCTTGAAATTTAGCACTTGTAAAAAGATATTCGCTTATGAAATAAAAACACATTCTAAACAGTCTTTTGCCATTCTAATGCCATTATCTGCATTGTAGGGCTATAGTAAGGTTGCTGGCTTGAAATTTAGCACTTGTAAAAAGATATTCGCTTATGAAATAAAAACAGATTCTAAACAGTCTTTTGCCATTCTAATGCCATTATCTGCATTGTAGGGCTATTTAGACTGTCTTAGTAAGGTTGCTGGCTTGAAATTTAGCACTTGTAAAAAGATATTCGCTTATGAAATAAAAACACATTCTAAACAGTCTTTTGCCATTCTAATGCCATTATCTGCATTGTAGGGCTATTTAGACTGTCTTAGTAAGGTTGCTGGCTTGAAATTTAGCACTTGTAAAAAGATATTCGCTTATGAAATAAAAACACATTCTAAACAGTCTTTTGCCATTCTAATGCCATTATCTGCATTGTAGGGCTATTTAGACTGTCTTAGTAAGGTTGCTGGCTTGAAATTTAGCACTTGTAAAAAGATATTCGCTTATGAAATAAAAACACATTCTAAACAGTCTTTTGCCATTCTAATGCCATTATCTGCATTGTAGGGCTATAGTAAGGTTGCAGGCTTGAAATTTAGCACTTGTAAAAAGATATTCGCTTATGAAATAAAAACACATTCTAAACAGTCTTTTGCCATTCTAATGCCATTATCTGCATTGTAGGGCTATTTAGACTGTCTTAGTAAGGTTGCTGGCTTGAAATTTAGCACTTGTAAAAAGATATTCGCTTATGAAATAAAAACACATTCTAAACAGTCTTTTGCCATTCTAATGCCATTATCTGCATTGTAGGGCTATAGTAAGGTTGCTGGCTTGAAATTTAGCACTTGTAAAAAGATATTCGCTTATGAAATAAAAACACATTCTAAACAGTCTTTTGCCATTCTAATGCCATTATCTGCATTGTAGGGCTATAGTAAGGTTGCAGGCTTGAAATTTAGCACTTGTAAAAAGATATTCGCTTATGAAATAAAAACACATTCTAAACAGTCTTTTGCCATTCTAATGCCATTATCTGCATTGTAGGGCTATAGTAAGGTTGCAGGCTTGAAATTTAGCACTTGTAAAAAGATATTCGCTTATGAAATAAAAACACATTCTAAACAGTCTTTTGCCATTCTAATGCCATTATCTGCATTGTAGGGCTATAGTAAGGTTGCAGGCTTGAAATTTAGCACTTGTAAAAAGATATTCGCTTATGAAATAAAAACACATTCTAAACAGTCTTTTGCCATTCTAATGCCATTATCTGCATTGTAGGGCTATAGTAAGGTTGCAGGCTTGAAATTTAGCACTTGTAAAAAGATATTCGCTTATGAAATAAAAACACATTCTAAACAGTCTTTTGCCATTCTAATGCCATTATCTGCATTGTAGGGTTAGGGTTAGGGTTTTCGGTTTGCGAGTGACAACTCCCTGGTACATTGTACCAGTTTGGAATAGAGAAGCCCGTCGCTTAGTGGCTAACTTTCGTTAGCCTCTAGTGCACACTCACTAGTCCCTTGCACGCGTATCCCGCTGGGTCTAGAGGTCGAAAAAAGGAGCTATTATGGGCTCAAAGGACCACTCCAGTTTCCAGATTCTTTTCTCGGTCGTGTCCTGTTTAATTTAGCTCATAGTAGCCCGTGCGTTGTTTCTGACAGACAAGAGAGAGGCTACCATGTAACGTAATTCCGCTTTATTTAAAACCTAATAGCCAGTACTTTGTTTCTAACCGACGCGAGAGAGGTCATCCTGTAGCTAAATTGTTTTTGAATAGTTTCAGTTTTTCCACTCCTGCGCACCGTGACCTTATAAGGTGCGGGCGTAGACCAGTTACGAGGATGGTATACTCAGGACCAGGATCCGGCTAAGATACTGGGGTTTGCGGTTTGCGAGTGACAACTCCCTGGTACATTGTACCAGTTTGGAATAGAGAAGCCCGTCGCTTAGTGGTTAACTTTCGTTAGCCTCTAGTGCACACTCACTAGTCCCTTGCTCACGTACCCCACTGGGTCTAGAGGTCGAAAGAAGGAACTATTATGGGCTCAAAGGACCACTCCAGTTTCCAGATTCTTTTCTCGGTCGTGTCCTGTTTAATTTAGCTCATAGTAGCCCGTGCGTTGTTTCTAACAGACAAGAGAGAGGCTACCATGTAACGTAATTCCGCTTTATTCTTTTTATTTTTTATTATTATTTCATACAGTCGTTTTTATAACAGTCCCTGCTCTGAGAGAGTAGAGGGAGTCATAAAACCCTTTTGGTTATTGTGTAAATAGTCCCCCGTGTCCACCTTTCCTCTTATGAAAAGAGTTAGGATAGAGTAGGGTCATTATGCTGTATGGTTGCAATAGTGACCCTTACTCCTCTTCTGGAGGGAGTGGAGTAGGTCACTATTTTATTAGTCGCAATAATAACTCGTACGGTTTTTAAGGAAGGTAGAGTTCGTTATTACTTATATTTGTCGTGCCTTATAATAACCCTTAGACTTTAATAAGAGAAATGAGAGGGGTTATCATATAATTTATTCGTTACATCTTATAATAACCCATGGATTTGTAGGAGAATCGAGAGGGGTTATCATATAAGTGAACGCCGTACATCCAGACTTTATTGTCCTTATTTTTATCCTTACTATCATTATTATCATTTTTATTGTATTTATTATTATTATTTATTATTATTATTATTATTACTATTATTATCATTATTATTATTATTATTATTATTGTCAATATTATTACTCCTAATATTATCATGATGGTACACCCTTTCATCCTTATAATTAACAGAGGTGAATGGTTCCCTCTATAGGTCCTTATGGGCATTTATCTTCTAGCCTGTTTTTTGGGATTAGTGCCCTCTGCTGTCTGTTCTGGAAAACTGCCACTCTGGTTAAAAGATGATGTAAAAGGTCCCACCCTATTGTTGCTTTAGAGAAATTCTTCCTTATCATTCTTAATCCTATTATTATTCCCATCCTAATTATTATTATTAGCATTCTAAGGCACTCTCGTAACCATTGGGCTGAAACGCGATCGATACTTAAGAGTGGCGATCACGAATCGGAAAATTAGTGGCGATCACGAATCGGAAAATTCCTCTAGCAAGACCATCCGATCCTAGTTAAGGATTCTTACTGAACAGTCTTGGGATAATCAGATGATTCTAAGGCACTCTCGTAACCATTGGGCTGAAACGCGATCGATACTTAGAGTGGCGATCACGAATCGGAAAATTAGTGGCGATCACGAATCGGAAATTTCCTCTAGCAAGACCATCCGATCCTAGTTAAGGATTCTTACTGAACAGTCTTGGGATAATCAGAGCATTCTAAGGCACTCTCGTAACCATTGGGCTGAAACGCGATCGATACTTAGAGTGGCGATCACGAATCGGAAAATAAGTGGCGATCACGAATCGGAAAATTCCTCTAGCAAGACCATCCGATCCTAGTTAAGGATTCTTACTGAACAGTCTTGGGATAATCAGAGCATTCTAAGGCACTCTCGTAACCATTGGGCTGAAACGCGATCGATACTTAGAGTGGCGATCATGAATCGGAAAATTAGTGGCGATCACGAATCGGAAAATTCCTCTAGCAAGACCATCCGATCCTAGTTAAGGATTCTTACTGAACAGTCTTGGGATAATCAGAGCATTCTAAGGCACTCTCGTAACCATTGGGCTGAAACGCGATCGATACTTAGAGTGGCGATCACGAATCGGAAAATTCCTCTAGCAAGACCATCCGATCCTAGTTAAGGATTCTTACTGAATAGTCTTGGGATAATCAGAGCATTGTTTTGAACCTATTAAGTTAAATTCTATTTAGTAAATCGCTAGTGCTATTACTCAGTTGAGAAGTCTCGAGTGGGTCCTGTATTTCTATTATATAATATATATATATATATATATATACACATACACACACATATGCATATGCATATATATATGCATACATACACACACACACACATATTTACGCCTCCATCTAAAAACCATTGTGTTTAACCCCACAATTCCCCCTAGTTACATGGTGTCAATATGGCTCAGAGGCCCAGATATTGCACCAGCAACCTAAGTCAAAAGTCCAGTTGTTGTGCCATGCCCCCCACCCAAACGCCCAGTCACCTCAAGCTACATCTAGAAACATGGTGTTCACACAGCTTAGGGGTCTTGTCATTACACTAGGTCCCAAATCTACAATTCTGAGTTCCATTGAATTACACCTAGTTTCATGGTGTTAAGACAGTGCAGAGGTCCCGCTAATAGACCGGGCTCCATATTAATATACCAAGTACTATAAATTTATATCTGGTCATATAGTGTCACTTGACTGAGAGAGAGAGAGAGAGGGAGCGCGAGTATATATAGAGAGGGAGTTATTATTTATTGATTAACCTCATAGTAGCCCGTGCGTTGTTTCTAACAGACAAGAGAGAGGCTACCATGTAACGTAATTCCGCTTTATTTAACTCTTAATAGCCAGTACGTTGTTTCTAACCGACGCGAGAGAGGTCATCCTGCAGCTAAATTGTTTTGGTTGAGTTGTTGGTTGATTGATTGGTGTCAATTTTACGGATAGACTCTTCAGTAGTGTAGCTCTGGGTCATCAGGCGTTTCGGCCGTAGTGCAACCCCGTGTATTAATATACACGAGTTTGCTAACCACTAGACGCCCTACCCTGAGCTCGGCCGGTCCTGCAAGGTGATCAACCCCGGACTGTCCTCCGTATTCTGTCAATTGGTCCATTTTAGGGAGAAGCGCTAGGATAAGTATATTTGATTTGGAAAACCTAATTAATGTTAAATTCATTTTATGGACTAGCACCATCCTACTCGGTTTGGAGGTGCTAAACCGCGTAGTCAAAGCAATATTTATCCCGTGTGTAAGTCCTGTTTGAAAGTTGTAGAATCATGTGGTCAGTTACCAGTATATTTAACCCCATACGCACCATACTGTTTCTATAGTGTGTTTACAAATTATGTTGTATTCCGACGCATCAGGTCGTGAGAATTACCATGGTTATGTTTGCTAAAATATCGGTAACCTGAGGTAGGTAACCTGTTCTCCCCCAACCACCCACGACTCCCTGATGCCTGTAGCTGTTACTAATTAAACAGGAGGGAGGTCATCATCATAAAAGTGTCCCATAATTTTAGAAATTCCAGTCTTCCCGTCGTATTCCGACACATCAGGTCGTGGAAATCTCAACAGTTGTATTTACCAGTATATTGGCATTACAACCTAGGTGCGTTTGTTTTTTTTAAAAAAAAACAGGGGGTAAAAACAGTAAGTATTTAGTAATTCCGTTATTTTATTGTCCCTACAGGACCGCTGGTGTTTGTAGATCAGTCTGTAGGATATTGTGTATTCTTTATCTTTATTCTAGAGTAAAGGGAATCTGTTTTGGAAATACGTGTTCGTGCATATGTTCTGGTATGTACGGGCTCTGTAAGGCCCTTAAAAGATTGTTAAAAGATATTACCTGCAGCGTGTCGGCAGCTTTAACACTGCCAATTACACTGTGCGGGGCCTGAAAGAGGCCTGCTGTCTCCTCTTCTCCGTTTTGAGAACTGTTACATCGCCGTTAGGTTCTCAAAATGCAAAGTTTATTTCAGTTCTAGTGACTCAGGTGGACCACGGAATTGCTCTTTCACTCAGTCCAATCCTTTATCACCGAACCGAAACCACTTCGCAGAGCCCCGGGATATACTCAGTTCTCACCACGCTGCCGGGCTACCGGACGTCGGGCGTCTGGTTCCCACTGCCTCCCTCACTCTAGTCGAAGCGCGTTCTAGTGGTTAATGAAGCGAAGGTCAAGGTGGTCGTCGAGGTGGTCTTCAAGTGTAGAATGGCGTAGTTCGGTGGTTTGGTCTTAAGGGCTTCTGTTTTCTTGTCACAGTTGTGAGTCAGATAGAGGTCCGAATTTTTTTCTTTGTGTAACTTGCTGGGTCTTAACCAGCCTTATGTGTTACACAAACGGTGTTTACTTTTTATATTTTAATGACAAAATTAAAAAACTATTTTTTTTATTTCTATTGTGTGTGTCTGGTTACTACCTCCCTAATGTGTGTTTAGTTCATATTTTTTTGGGCTTTAATAACGTCAAAATTAATATTTTAATGTTCTTTTTATTATTCCTACCCAGAATGCTCCTGTGGTCCATGCAGATTTGGTACCAGTCTGGTTTACCTGGCCAATCGTATGGGGAGCTTCGCGCAGTGGGATTTGCATTAAGTCTCCTATTTTTTTAACCTGCATAATGTGAAGAAAAAAGGGGGGGAGGGCCCTCTGCTGGTTGTTCCAGGGTATTGCAACCCCAGGTCATTGCTGGTTCTAAAGGCCTCTCTATTAATATTATTTTAGAGAAAGTCCTTTTCTATTGTCTATGTTTGTGTACATTAATGTACTTTGAAAAGGTCCTTTCTCATAGTATATGCTCGTGTGCTAAACGCAGTGGTTCTGTGCGATGGATAATGATGGGTGCTAGAGCAGGGAGGGGTTATCCCCCAGATAGTACCTATACAACCCATGCTTCAATATTTCCCCTTTCCCCTAATATATCCATTATTATCACTCTAGTCCGCCTGCCATTATCCCACACTGTCCCTAACACCATTGTAATCATCCTAGTATTAATTATCATCATGAATATTACCATTATTGGTATTGTTTGATCCTACAGTGTGGTAACGAAACAGGTACAATTACTGTCGTGTGGTGGCAAGGGGGTCACATCCCCGTAGAGCGGTGGTGTGATTATCAATCCAAATCACATAAGGTCACTCTGTCCTGTATCAACATCCCCCACACTGTACCAAAATTCAAATAGCAATATAATTCAGAGTTCCAATCTACGCACCAGGTCCTTAGCACCAGGCCACACTATATCATATTCACCTCTGACACCCCACTATCAGCCACCCGACGACAGTGTAGTTCTAAGGTCTGTCCCCAATATTTAGGTTTATTTATTACCAGGCCATGTCTACAAGGACCTTCTCTTGTCAGGTCAAGTCCTCTGTCTCCTGGCCTGAAAGGCCCAATTTCCACAGTGTGGTAGCCCGAGTTCAACCATATTAAATTGGTTTTTAGAACAGCTTATTACATCATGCTGTCCCCCAATATACTGTGTACAGCTTAGACTACCCCTGTGGCCGTGATGGGGCCCTCCCAGCACCATGTCGTGTGCTAGTAAAAGGGTACCCTCACTATAGTAAGACTGAAGAAGGGTCAGACTACTCAATATTGGGTCACATAATAATATATGCCCAGTCCCACCATATTCCATCTTAGTGGCGTGGTGTTCTACCCGTCCAGAGGCCCAGTCCTTACACTGTGCCCCTCTCATAGGGCCATTGTTGGTTGTTCAGGGGAACCTGGCCTCCCAATTCTATGCTGGAGTGGAAGGCCTCACCCTCCTGTTATCCTAGAGCAGGTTTGTCCAACCGGTATGTGCTCATTGATTTGGTGGCGTAGCAGGTCTCACTCCAATATTATTTTGGAGGAAGTCTGTCTTAGTGGTATGTGTTTATTACATTGATTTTGTAGAAGGCCTCACACTGACGTCGTCAGTGTGGTTAATTGAATACAAGGTTTGTTCATCAGTATGTGGTGGTGGGAAAGGGTTGTCTAACCTCAAGCTGGATCACACCGTAGGTACAATGGCCTATCATCCCCATTTTGGGCCTCCTGTGTTGAGCCCAGCTAAAGTACATCATACCAAGCTACCTAATGTCAAAACAAGCCAGTAAATTATGTCAACCAACAGCACCCACGCCATCTGCTCACTGTCCGTAGTGCAGTGGACCCAGAGGCCCCAAATCAAATGAACGTTCGACCTCGCTATTACCACCTCTATTATTACACCCTATCATTATTTTCCACCGCATAACTGCTATTGTTAATCCCATAGTGTGGTATTGAGAAGGTCCAGCTACCCTTCCGTGGTAGTCCAAGGGTCATTACCCCGCCGTGTGTCGTGGTCGTAAACAGGTTAGTCCACAGAACAACGGCCCACCCTGTACCAGATCAAGTCACGGTACATAACCCCCAGTGCACCGGCATAAGGCTCTCCCTCTGTAGCGTGGTAGCGAGAGGTCAAAGGTCAGCCATGCGACCGTGAGTTTCACGACTGGTTCTATTTAGCTTAATGAAAAACCTTTACGATGTTCTAAGAGACATGAGGGAGGTTATCATTGTTAAGTAGTGGTCGTCCCGATTGATTGATTGATAAATTGGTTGATTGATTGACTGATTGATTGATTGGTTGGTTGATTTGATTGATTTGATTGATTGATTGATTAACTGATCG